>NW_024680428.1:0-336 GCF_008729295.1 Plectropomus leopardus | reverse complement strand
CAAGCACGAGATTCACGTCAATCAGTAGATGCACACTTCCTTCTGTGTGGTGATAAAGTTGGTGGATGTAATTTGGTGTAAAAAACAAAAGTGTTGGGGCGGCTTCGAGCTCACCTGCAAGATTGTGCGCCCCATGTGCTGAGGCCTTTGCAGTGACCCGGGTTCGATTCCAGTCCTTTGCTGCGTATCATTCCCCCTCTCTCTCCCACATTTCCTGTCATTCTACAACTGTCCTATCAATAAAGGGAAAAATCCCAAAAATATAATCTTAAAAAAAAACGTGCGTACTGCCAGCTCACATAGCACCACTGAGCAAGCTGATGTTACAGCTCAGCT
>NW_024680427.1:0-266 GCF_008729295.1 Plectropomus leopardus | reverse complement strand
AGGGTTAGGACAACAAGCTAATTGGCGGGCAAGTCAGTTACACTCGGGGTCAACCGATATTGGTGTTTCAGGGCCGACACTGAAAATTATTAGTTCTTAATGAGACTGATAATCTGTATTTGGAACCAATATGCATTTTTACAATAAAAATGAAAATATAGTCAAAATTTAAACACAAAACTTTGTTTAAATGCATTTTGGAAAAGTTTAATAAAACACTGAAACTTTCAACATGATATACAGAAAGTTCCCTGCAACTTTTTTTT
>NW_024680426.1:0-497 GCF_008729295.1 Plectropomus leopardus | reverse complement strand
AACTAGAATACACAAGTGAAGGAAGAAGCACTATCTAAAAATCCAACTCGGCTACCATAGTTCTTTATGTATGTGTGTTTTTACCTCAATGACTTTGCGAGCCTCACGGTAACGGCCTGTCTGCAGGAATGCGAAGAACAGATCATACAACATGGTCATCTCTCCTCGCTCCCGGCTCGTAACGTCCATGGCTGAGGAGAAAGACGGAGAAGCAGACAGACAGAGAGACAGATGGGGTTAACAGAGCAGAGAAAGGATGCGAATAAAAATGCGTGCAAGGTGAACAAACCCACTGCACACTTCATCTTTTCGTCCTGATTCCATTATTTGGCACAATGTCCCAGGCACAAAGCAGCCGTATCAAGTCTGCTCTCAAACAAACACACGCAGGTCCCGAATGAAAGCCTAAGCTCTCATGGTAAACTTGCTAAAGCGCTCGGCTCAGCGTTACGTACTATCTCTGTCCAGCAGCTTCAGGACAGGTACCACGCACGCAC
>NW_024680425.1:0-354 GCF_008729295.1 Plectropomus leopardus | reverse complement strand
TTTTTTTTCTGTGTTTTCAAAAGAAATCAAACCAATTTTCTCATGATTCAGAGGTTTAGGCCTAAATACTGGTGAAAGATGTCTGAATGATGTCCATCCAAATGTTAAAAGGTTTAAATTTCAGGAACAGAATAACAAAAAATACAACAATGGTTTCGTTGTAAGCATTTAACAGCCCCGATGAGACTCACAGAGAGAAGCCTATGTGAGCGGCTACATATGCTCACAAAATATCTTTGTTTACTTGTCGTACACTGAATGTCATATTTGACAGCCGTCTGAGAACACACCAGCTCTGCATTTCATTTGCCAGTTTCACATTGTTGAGGCATGGCTGTACCTGATACTGTACAC
>NW_024680424.1:0-492 GCF_008729295.1 Plectropomus leopardus | reverse complement strand
CCAACTATTTCTGGCACCCATCTGTAATATATCATACGTCTTGAATTATTTTAATTCATTTTTTCATTTTAATTCTTGGAAAAAGTCACAGTCACCTCAGAAAGGTGATATTTGCTATTGATGGATCTTTTCTGTCATTTTAACTTTGTTTCTTCTTTTCCTGTAGACATTTGAAGATTTTAAGAATGACAAGCAGGCCCTGGAGTATCAGCAGAGGATAGTGGACATCTTACTTCAGGTAAAGTCACAAATATTATTCCATGTTCTGTTGTGTTTGTTTCACGTGAATGTTGATAGAGGAGACAAACACTGAGCATGAAGAGAGGCTTAGTAATCTTAGTCCTTTTTCGAGACAAAGAGATCCTACAGAACAATTTACTGCACAAACCTTCCTCAAAGCAAATCAGACAAAAAATGTCCACTAAATGTGACTTACAGTGACATGATGATGATTAAATTAACAAATATTTTATAAATATATCATGAGTACAA
>NW_024680423.1:0-523 GCF_008729295.1 Plectropomus leopardus | reverse complement strand
GTTTTATTTTCTGATCTGTAGTTCTTCTCTTTTCTCTGTTTGATTTGCTTCTCTGTTCTCATGTTTTTTTCTTATTTTGTTCCTCTTCAGCTCTCCTACATTCTCTTCTGTTGTCTTTTGTTCTCTTGTGTTTTTTCTGTTCTTTTTTGTTTTCATTTGTTCCGTTTTGTGTTCTCTCATGTTCTGTTTGGTTCTGGCCTCTTTTGTCCTCTGGTTCCGCCGCTCCTCGGCAGGAGTCGTCCCTCCGTCTATTTCCATCCTCTGACTCACTTTGACTTCCTGGTGGAACGTCTGTGTGTCCAGCAAAAGAACAACAGAAGAGTGACGGTTCTCTGTATTTCTCTCCTGTTCCTCCTGTGTTTCAGATCTGTGTGAGAGGTTCTGTCGGCTGAGAGGAAACCTGCTGTTCATCCTGAAGAAACAGGTGAAAATCAGGGAGAACACTTTCTTTGTGTTCTTTAAACTGGACGTAACAGACACGCAAAGTTTTAACTTAAATTTGTTGACCTTTTTTTTTTCCTTC
>NW_024680422.1:0-502 GCF_008729295.1 Plectropomus leopardus | reverse complement strand
ATAGTTTACTTTTTTATTTAATTTAACTTTTTAAAAATTCTTTCATATTTAATAACGTATTTTATCACTGTTTATTGGAACTGACTCAGACTTCTGAACTAAAGTGTTATTGATTATTCCTCTTCCTATTGGCTGTCTGAATATGATGCAAGAACAGGATGTGATGACATCACACGTCTTCTTCTGGTGTTTTTCAGTCCGACGTGGAGGACAGAAGCTCTCAGCCGTCAGAGTGAGTCCACGTCCATCAACTGACCTACAAACCCTCCACGGGCTCTGCTCAGGGGCCACTCCTGCAGATTAACAGGGGCCAGGGGCCAATCAGAGCAATCAACAAGCTCAATTTTAATGCAGTTTTATGTCTCTGACACCTTATGGAGACTAAAAGGACAAAAACTATTCACAGAGTCCATCACTTTATTTTTACTGTACATTAGAAAATGGTTGGGAGACAACCAGGGGCCCTTCAGGGGCCACATTTGGCCTGCGGGCCGTCAATTGA
>NW_024680421.1:0-640 GCF_008729295.1 Plectropomus leopardus | reverse complement strand
TGTGTGTGTGTGTGTGTGTGTGTGTGTGTGTGTGTGTGTGAAACTGTCCGAACATGCATGTGAGCTCCTCTGACTGTGGCATTAGACAGAGGCAGTAAAGCAGAAATATTGGACATACGATGAGTCAAACACATGACAAACAGGCACAAACCCATCTAACCAAAGTTCTACATTGGTGTGGAATAATACTATTCTACAAATTATATGTAGGCTGTGAAATGTATATTATTTACTCTGATACACACTGTATATGTTAAAATTGTACAGTGGCAAAAGGGACATTGTAGGGGAAAGTGGGTCTGATTATCCAGGGCCTAAATGGCAGGCAGCCTTAGAAAAGTGTAGAATGAAAAGTTTGATTTTGTTCACACTTTTTGATTTCTAAATGATTAGAACAATAACTACACTAACACTGGCTAAATAAATTGGTTTAAAGACTTAACTTTGCATAGAAGAAATAGTGGAAGCTCTAGGAGCCTCCTATCACACCTTACTGCACTAGGATTTGTCTCTGCGCGCAGGTAGAGCTGACTGAGAGACTGCTTATGCTGCTGGAGCATCAACATACATGGTCATGTCGAGAAAGGGAAATTAGGGTTCCAAGAAATAAAAGAAAGAAAGGAAGAAAGTTAGAAAGTAA
>NW_024680420.1:0-276 GCF_008729295.1 Plectropomus leopardus | reverse complement strand
AAGTCATATCATTATATGAAACAGCTGGTTAGTCAGTCATGTTAGCTTGATAATATACCGTCAGCATAGATGAGTAAACTTTACAGCTACTGTGGCTAACGTTATGAGACAAATGTAATCACAGAGCAACATTACCCATGGTCAAAACAGTCATACTAAAAATAATTTAATGCACGTGTCACATGTTGTTTTAATGCTACAACACCGCCGTGCGCTTCAGTGGCCAGCGAAATGTGTCTTCTTCTTGTACTATTCTAGATTACATTAGTTATACCA
>NW_024680419.1:0-304 GCF_008729295.1 Plectropomus leopardus | reverse complement strand
AAGCAGCTTGTGTTCAAAGTTGTTTTTAAAATAGTTAATAGAATAAAGTTACCAATTTGTAATAAAATACACATAGTAACACAATTGCAGTTTTCAGTACATTTTGTAGAGAAAGTGAATTAATGTGTGTATAAACCATAAAAAGTGACATTTGTACTCAAATAAATACTGTACTTACATATACTTTTGAAAATAAGAACATGAGACATTGTAACTCATACAGTATGAGTGCATGTGTGTGTGTGTGTGTGTGTGTAGGTGTTGGGAAAGAGGGGGCGCCATCGTTGCTGCCCCCGGCCCGGTG
>NW_024680418.1:0-1134 GCF_008729295.1 Plectropomus leopardus | reverse complement strand
CTCTTTTTTATAGCCTGATTTTGAAAAGTACATTTTGTGTATAAATGGTATAAATGTGAGTATTTGACACTGCACAAAGAATAATATTGAATAAAAATCAGTGTTGCTGCAAATAATTGACATGTAAGCTTGATAGTGAGAAGCACATTTTGTGCGCAGAATACGAGTGTGTACTATTAAGGAGTGCCCTGAAGGGTTAATTCTGTTAGTTTCAGGTTTTTGTAATGATGTTACAAAGCTTCTTTGTTAGAGCTGATGGTCAGATGTGTGTTTAATAAAATAATTCTTTGTACATTTAATATTTTTAATTCAACGATTTTATACCTTTTCTGATAGTTTTTCTTGCTTTCTTTGTTTTTGTACAGTTTAATAGACCGTATTTATATAGCACTTTATTAGTCTTAGTGACTGCTCAAAGCATACCATGGATCAAACCACCGGCCATGTTATTAGTGGATGACCGGTTTCCCTCCTGAGCCACAGCCCACCCTGAGATTTGCAATCCTAACTCTGCAACTGTCAATAATCTGGTGCTTTGGATTTATCATTCATACTCTAATATTCATACTAATGCTTTTCTTTCTTTCTTTCTTTTTTTTTAAACCATTGCAAACTGAATTTCTGTGGGTTTTAGACTGTTGGTTTGACAAGAACATGCAGGGTGTCTCCTTGATAGGGATGGCCCTGAAATGATTTCACGATATTAAAGTTTTGTTTTTTTATAAAATTTTTTAATATTGATATCTTATAGATATAACAAAATACTTGAAAAAAAATAATATAAATTTCAAGAACACATAGTTATAACAAATTAAGTGTTCAAATAAAAATTGCCTCTCAATTCCTTAGTTCTTTAGTTTGCAAACCACAACAATAACTCAGTTTGGACAAAATATTAATACAACTAAATAAAATCAACAACATGTGCATGTGGAGAGAGGAGGAAGAGACGCAGAGACTCTGCTGCTTCCAGAGGAGCCTCTGACAGAGTTTACTCTGAGCAGCAAGTCACTTAAAAGGGTCTAAAAAGTTCAGAGCTGTTCATAAAACATTTAGGACATTCAGCTCTGCTGATTCACTCCTTTTTATAGAACTCCTCCTCTAGCAATTTCACTGTCAGCCATGCTTGTTGTT
>NW_024680417.1:0-370 GCF_008729295.1 Plectropomus leopardus | reverse complement strand
CTAAAATATGTATAACAGACACTATTGAAGGCATTTTTTGGTGATTATACTTTTGCACAGATTTTAGCCAAAACTTGAGCCTAGATTTAAAAACATCAGAAACCTTCCAGGTTTCCTAAAGGTCCATATGCTAAAATCCAGTAAATATCCAGTTTAGTTCTGTGATTTTCTCTCATATTTACTTTTGGACATAAAGAGGGACTGTCAGCAATAATAACAACAACACATACCTGTTTTGACCATCTGGACCTTTTTGTTGCAGAAATGAAGGAGACATCTGAGGTCACAGAAGTGTTTGACCTCTCCCAGCATGGGGAAACGTTGCCTCAGTTTACCATTTCGACCACAGAGGTCACAGCTGGCAACCTGA
>NW_024680416.1:0-301 GCF_008729295.1 Plectropomus leopardus | reverse complement strand
TATAAAATGTGACTTCAAAAACTTTGCTTACCCTTATACAGTTGTAGGTGTTACCGCCAATGTCAACCGAACCGCCGGTCAAAACCTGTTTAGCCTTACGATGATGACACAGACCCACTTTGCGCATGTGCAAGCGGGTGTCGTCAGTCCCAATTCAGGGTCTGCATCCTTCGGAGGCTGCATTTGAAGGCCGATCACGCCACAACGCCGCGCAAAGTCTGTCCCAATTCAAAGGCTCCTCCAAATGCAGCCTTCACCTGCCTGTTTTTGAAGGATACGCCGCTACTATCCTTCGCAGCCT
>NW_024680415.1:0-484 GCF_008729295.1 Plectropomus leopardus | reverse complement strand
TATCAAACAGACGGCTTCAAAGAGGAGCCAGCATCAGCTGCTGCGTGAGCGCCGGTGTGTTAATGTGACTCCTCATCAGATGGAAATGATCACTGTGTTTGCAGCTGTGTGTTTTTGATAAAAAGACACTTTATTATAACCTGTTCAGAAAACAATTGTATTACAAATGCAGAAAAAAAGTACTGTAGTGATGAACTCAAAATGCACTCAGAAATTATTTGCAGAAAACTTTTTTGATTCGGATAATTAATTTTGTGCCTGTTTGTTTCACTGAATCTTAACACAGAAATCTGGTGACAACAGATAGTTTATTAATTAATTTTGTAGGTATTTTGTAATGGCAAGAAGGCAGTTAAAGAAAAGAACAAAAAAAACTTGAATTAGCAAACAAAAAAACAAATAAAAAACAGGGAAAGTAAAAAGATAGAGGAAAATGACCCTAAAAACCTGCATCAAATTATAATAATTCTGTAAAGTAATTTTA
>NW_024680414.1:0-775 GCF_008729295.1 Plectropomus leopardus | reverse complement strand
CTGAGATGAAAGCAGCCAGGACTCTCGGTGTGGTTGTAGTTATGTTTCTGATATGCCTTTGTCCATATTTTTGTGCCATTCTTGCAGGCCAGAACAGCTTGTTGGGCCTTACATCTTTTTTCTTGGAGGCCTGGCTGTTCTATATTAACTCCTGTCTAAACCCAGTGATCTATGCTTTTTGCTACCCCTGGTTTCAAAAATCTGTTAAGCTTATTGTTACATTAAAGATACTTCAGCCTGACTCCTGTGATGCTAACATATTATAGTAGGAGAGGGTTCAGTCATTCCGAGATTTTTTTCCTGTGAGAAACGAATGAACTATTTATTGATGCTACTGAAACTTAAGTTGGGACAAATGTAAAACAAGCAGTTTGCCTTTTATAAAAATGTGTGTAACAGAAATCTACATGTCCTCCTCTTAATTTTTTTGTCATTTGGTGTTAGAAAATCTGAGATGAAAGCAGCCAGGACTCTCGGTGTGGTTGTAGTTATGTTTTTGATATGTCTTTGCCCATATTTTTGTTCCTCCCTTCTAGGACAGACCAACTTGTTTGGTGTTACCTCTGTGCCCATAGAGGCCTGGCTGTTCTTTTTTAACTCCTGTCTAAACCCAGTGATCTATGCTTTTTGTTACCCCTGGTTTCCAAAATCTGTTAAGCTTATTGTAACATTAAAGATACTTCAGCCTGACTCCTGCGATGCCAACATATTATAGTGGGAGACTGTGCCTGAACCAAAATGTCCACCCTTTTAACCAGCAGACTGAGCCCTCGCA
>NW_024680413.1:0-373 GCF_008729295.1 Plectropomus leopardus | reverse complement strand
TAGGTATTTTCTTGTAACATTTTTACTATTTTTTTCCTAATTTTTTGGCCATGTCTTTTTTATGTTTATGTATATATATACATATACATGAATATCCTCCTCCCTCCTCATAGTTTTTCTGAGGAACCGAGACACTATGTGAATAAATTTTATCTTGATGCTGCTCATCACAGAGGAAAAAAAACAAACAGTTGAAATGGTTTTTTTTTGAGAAAAAACTTTTTTTTAAAAATTAAATTAAAAAACAGTTAAAAAATGAAAACTACCATGAAAATGTTAAAAAAAGAAAGAAAGAAAGAAAGAAAAAAGAAAAAGATGTAAATGTGAAAAAAATCAGAAAAAAATGAAGAAAAAATATAAAATGAAGTAAAAA
>NW_024680412.1:0-991 GCF_008729295.1 Plectropomus leopardus | reverse complement strand
GCAGAGGAAAGAGCAAAAGGAGACAGAGCTTAGAATAAAGTCGAGATAGATTCCTGGAGGGGCCGAGGAGGAGGGACCCTGGGCTGCTGAGAGCCTCCATTGAAAGCCACCTGTTGATTCAGTTCCAGATGACCCGACTGGGCTCACTCATCAGATGTGATGGAGAGAGGGAGGAAATAGAGAGATGTGTTTGGATGAGGAGCGTGTGAAAATGAACTTTTATGTCCAACTGTTTATCCAGGCACACCTTAATGTTTTTGAGTCCGGGGCCTCTATTTTGTTGATCAAAATTGAAGGCCAAAAGTTTAGCAGAACCATAGGTTAATATTAAAGGTCCGGCGTCTGGAATTAAGGTTAATATGGCAGACAGAGTATAAAATAGGCTGTGTTCGGAACGCACTCTGGCACTAACTGGACAGTTTGTAAATTGGGAGCGTTGTTGGAATGTGCCACTGGGTTATCCAGGGGTATGCAGGGCTAGTGTTAATGAAATATTTCTTTTCATTAGCCATGTAAATAACTTAGTAGGAATATTGTCTTTTTAGGAATACGGGCAAAAACCACACTATTTTGTGCATGTAAACATATTCAGTGAGCATACTAATATGTTGATGTTTAAAAGGTTTAATGTTTACTGTGTTTTCCAGCTTAGTTTAGAATATTAACATGCTAAATTCTTAATTGACACTAAACATACCTTAAAAACAAATCTAAATTAGACGTTTTTAGACAGAACTAAAGGATTATAAACAATTTGATTTGTGAATCGCACCATATATATATTTTAAATTAATCGCCCATGATAATTCATTTCACATCTTCCTTGTTTATGGCATTCCACAGAGTTCTATTGTAGGCCTCATTTTAATTTTTTTAACCCTCTTCGAACATGATGTCACTTGGCCACCCATCCATCATTTTACTTATTTATTTTTTTACTTATATTCCATTCCAGGTTACCATGGGAAAGGGCAAGGCACCCAAGATGTCT
>NW_024680411.1:0-565 GCF_008729295.1 Plectropomus leopardus | reverse complement strand
TGTCATTGTGGTTCAGTGGTAGAATTCTCACCTGCCAAGAGGGAGTTTTGAGTTCAATTCCCGGCCAATGCAAATATCCTTTGCTTCGATGAAATTGTGCTAATTGGCCTTATATGTGTGCTTAGTCTGTCAGTGAGCCATCCGGAAATCACTATTACAGTGCTCTTGCTCTTGCTTCCACTTTTCCAGCCAATTCAACATATTGTTTAGCCATATGACATGGACGAGGTGAGCTGATGATCCCGCGTGACAGGCGGGGATACTCACCACTATACTAACGAGGAGTTGTCTGTGGGATTCGGCCCTCCATGCAATACTGGTGGAGTATATCGGTGTATCGGTGTACCTTGACTGTCAGGTTTGTTATGTAGCAACGAATTGCTTTCAAAAAATCAGTAGGAGAAAACAGCCCAAATTTCCATGCAGTTCCCGTGTCTGGGCTGTTCATCTCGACAGGTAAGACACACTTTGGGCACCGACACACCGAGCCCACAGTCGTCCGACGCTCAATGTCAGATCTTTGGTGGGGGGGGTTTAGTTCTTTTGCTGCTTCTTTGTAAAGTCC
>NW_024680410.1:0-764 GCF_008729295.1 Plectropomus leopardus | reverse complement strand
GACCTACTGTCTGGCTACAATAATTAAAAAAGGCAAAGTAAAAAAAAAGACAAACAGCTCCTGCTGTCAAGGTTCTTAAGCTTTTTTTTCTTTTAAGCTTTTAACTTTTTGTATAAAAAATGAGTCAAAACAGATATGGCCTTTTTGGTGATCTTCCATATAAAGTTTTTAAGTTTGAACAGGGTCAGCGGGACATTCATTATGACAACAGCATTCATGTTATAATAGTAAACTAGCAAACTGAGCAAACAACTGATCGCATATGCGCAACATTTTTTGCCGACACTCGATATCAAACAAAAGCCAGAGACTGGGGTGTGTTAAGCTGTATATTCACCACTTTTAAGCAGAAAAGAGAAGATATTATTATGTCTCAGCTTTGCAATGTCTCTTCCTCTGTGCCGCTCCAGCCTCTACCGTGGAGCAGCATGAAAGCAAAGAGCACTCACTCTGCAGCAAAGTCTGGGGACCAAAATATACCACGCAGCACTCTGAGAGAGAAAAAAACAACAGCAACAGCAATAAAAACAGCTGCTCGACATGAAGCTATCTCAATCGACTGTGGTGTCTCCGACTGATGATTTGAATTTCAGACTTTCAAGGGGCACACAACATCCAAAGAAACTTCTCACACCACATGCACCATAATCTACTGCCCTGACTTTGATCAGGCTTTAATCCTTCACTGTCTGTTCTTAAACCTACGAAAAGTAATGCACCATAATTTGAATGTGCCTACTAATTCACTAACCAGGAAGCTACAA
>NW_024680409.1:0-722 GCF_008729295.1 Plectropomus leopardus | reverse complement strand
AGAAAACTGTGGATGATGATGTCTGGCTGGGCTCGGGGGGCTTTTTCGAACAGCACCATCTGCCAGTGAAAGGACTATGACTTGCCTCATGTTTACTTCAATCTGTACATCACTTCCTCTCATGCTTCATATGGACAATCAAGGACTATAGCATGCAGTGAATGCGTCCTTCTCAGTGATTAATTTCAATCACTCTTTGAATTAAAAAGGCAGCTTTCTTAAAATGTGTAGGGAATCCATGGGTTACAATGAGTGTTTGTTAGGCTTTGACCCCAATGTGAGAAATAAGTTATTTTTCATTATTGTGTTTTGCTCAAAACAGTGCTGTAAGTATATGATGAAACAGATCTAAACATGATCTAAACAGTAACTTGATTAAAATACCTACTTTATCCATTACAATTATATTCTGTTGATAACTGTAACAATGCTCTAACACCCTTTACCAATAACCGCAAACTCTTAAGCACTAAACACATATCAAGATTTTTTTTGTGTGTCTAGCAATGACTGTATAAACAAACCTGTCTATGGTTCATTTTGTTCTATGATTTCTGTGTTACAACCCAACTGAATTTCACATGAGAAAATAGTAAGGCCCTGGATGTTGTGGGACTGTCGTGGTTGACACGACTCTGCAACATTGCATGGACATCGGGGGCAGTGCCCTTGGACTGGCAGACTGGGGTGGTGGTCCCTCTTTTTAAGAAGGGGGACTGGAG
>NW_024680408.1:0-227 GCF_008729295.1 Plectropomus leopardus | reverse complement strand
TTGCACATATTTTTCAATCTTAAATGCTACAATAGAAAGAGCAGGGGAGAGAAGGTGGACCAGAAGGTAACACTGATGATCATGCAGGGGCTTCACAGGTGAGGAGAGATTCTAATTGGCTGAGAAAATATATCTTTAGAATAAAAGTGACTTTGAGATGAATTTCCACAGCTACTTCCTGACTACAATTCTTAATTCTGTTAATCTGTGTCACTGCAACAGACAGA
>NW_024680407.1:0-2049 GCF_008729295.1 Plectropomus leopardus | reverse complement strand
AAAGTCTGCTAGACTCTTCCCCACTATTTCAGATTTAGGAGCCTGCCCGAGGCATCTCCCATGTAGTCTGGGTGATCGAGAATGGATTTAATAATCTTCACAAAATCCTTAAATGATACGTTGTCTAGAAGGTTAGCTCACTGATATGCCTCTGCCCAAGCTAGTGCTCTTCCCCATATTATCCCAGCACATACTGTACCTTATCTTCATGATATCAGTAGTAAAGGTTAATGGTCGCTGACTAAAAACCATGCAACATTGTAGAAAAAAGCCTCTGCATTGGTTGCAATCACCTGTGAACGGTGCTGGGTCTGTGGCGTATGACTCCCTCTTAATTGGTGACGTGACTGCTGGTGTCAGAGCAGCCAACTCCAGCTGGGGCTGAGCAGGTGGTGGAGCTGGGGAGGCAGAGGAAGTAAGGAATGAGGCTAAATGTGCATTGTGTCACCTGATTCAATAGAGCCTGGTTCTGTTGTGCTTACGTTTGCGAGTGTTTATCTGTCTTGTTCCAGCAGGTTTCCTTGTATGGTGAGTGTGCACTGCATGTTGCTGATTTCTGAATCTGAGCTAGCTGGGTCCATGATGGTCAGTCCTTTCTGTTATGAATTAACCAGGACAGACGGGACCCAAACACTGAGACTCAGAGACAAAGGCAAGAAGTCAGACTATAATATAGAAATCCAAAATTGCATAAAAAGTCATTATAGACTATATTACATCATTCAAATTAGCATAAAAGGTTAAATTATGCTGTGTCATCCAAAGTAGCATTAAAAAGTCACACTATAGTTTTTTTGTACAAACATGAAAATGTCATTATACAGTAGCTGTATACTATTTCATTCAATTTATCATTAAAAGTCATAATATATTATGTAATTTAACATAGCATAAACAAGTCATACTATAGTATGTCGTTAAAAATAGCATAACAAATAGTTGTGCAACATTTAGTTAAAAGCAGACAAGAAATGTCACACTATATACTGTTGTTTAAAATTGAATAAAAAGTCATACTGTCAAGTTGTTCAAAATAGCATAAAACGGTCATAGTATAGTATGTTGTCAAAAAACAACATAGAAACATCATACTATAGTATGTCGTTGAAAATACCAGAAAAAACAGTTGCATATACTTCGTCGTCCAAAGTATCATCAAAAGTCATAGCTACAGTAGTATGTTGTTAAACTAATACTTTATGTGCCATCCGTGTAACAAAGGTGGGAGACACCTTGTTTCTGAATGATCTGACTTGAAAGGAGCATTTGGAAAACAACAGTGGACCAAAAGTGGACCCTGGAGGAACCCCTTAGTGAAGATGAGCAACAGAGGAGATGGTACTTTCGACAACAATGGAGAAGGTTCTATTTGAGAGGTAAGTATTTAGCAAGTGTTTCCTTTAAACTAACCCAGGATTTAGATGTATCAGGAGAACAGAGTGATCCTCTGTATCGAATGCAGGTACTCAAAGGTAAAAGCACCAGGATGGGGCAGTCACCACGGTTGGCTCTTAAAATAAAGTCAATGCAGACCTTGACAAGGGCTGTCTTTGTGCTATGGCAGACGCTGAAACCAGACTGCAAGCAGTAAAAAGTATTTTTTTAATTAATAAAAGAGACTAATTTGGTTGAAATAACCCTCTACAGCACCTTATATTTCAGTGGTGGTTGAATTAACTACTAATCTTTAAAACCATTTGGAAAGATGACGGAAGTCAGTGAACTGTTAATAATAGATAAAACAAAAGGACCAACAATGTTGAAAACCTCCTTCAAAAACTTGTGGATTCTGTCTATGGAATCTCAAAAAATGTAATAGTATGCTACTGAAAAAAACCCCAAACATCATATAAAATTTTGAAAATATAATGCAGTATGCCATACGTTATTTAAAAGTAGTGTAGTGGTAGTAGTAGTGTGGCATGGCATAAAATGTCATGGAACAGTATCCCAAAAAATGGAATATAAAAATCATAGTATAGTGTGTCACAAAAAATTCACAGTTTTGTATTTTGTTACACTGTCATCAAGAATCTTGTGCTGTAAAAA
>NW_024680406.1:0-598 GCF_008729295.1 Plectropomus leopardus | reverse complement strand
TTGGGTTTGACATCAAAAGATGAATATTAGACAAGAGAACAACATTTCAGCTTTTATTTCCAGGTATTCACATCTGGATCTGATACACAACTTAGAAGAATTCGCTGAGATTTTAGAATTTATTCACCTCTGAGGACTAAACATATAACTTGCCTGCACTAATGTGAAGGGTGACACTGAGATCTTGGCTGGACTAAATAGGGCTGGACTAAAAACCACTGCTTTTGAGCCAGGTCTGGCTCAAAAGCAGTGGTTTTGATGGGTGCGTGGTTTTGGGCTGCGTTTGTGACAGGTGTCTTCGCAAAAGTAGCAGCTTGCTCCCAAAGGAATACAGTTAGCTTACCACTGCATTTTGCCACCGAAGGCTCGTGTTCAGCGCGTTCAGATGTCGTGTTATGTCAAATAAAAATCAGCCAGCCAAACAGGATCAGACAGTTCTGGCATCGATTATTTTTTCGATTAATCTATAGATTTTTTTTTTTTAATTGGTCTAACTCTTATTTTTTTTTTTTTTATTAGTCCATTAATATAACTACAAATTTACCAAAAATAAACCTCAAAGCTAGCAGTCCAACAAAACATCTTACAGTAAAATTAG
>NW_024680405.1:0-637 GCF_008729295.1 Plectropomus leopardus | reverse complement strand
TTCAAACTCAGCCTTTAAAGAAACTGTTTGCTCTCTTTGATTAAATCTGTAAGAATGTATCTAACATTACATTTTCACTTTCATGGATGCCTAGTTGTTGCTTTAGACAAAGAAAGGAAAGACACTGTGGGACTTGGTAGGGTGCTGGAGACAGGACAAAGGAAATTATGTGTAAGACGAGGTATGCTACTGATTCCACACATGTGGGAAGATAAGCTCTGGAGCTTTGGAGAAAACTCTTCTCATCGACTCTCGACTTAACATGGTCTTTTGTTCAAAGAGGCTTTCAAATATGGTTCGTGCTGCAGTTATTTGTGATCTTTTGAGGATGAAGCACGTGTGACACCTGTGGAAGGTTATACCTCTTGACGAAAGACGAAAACACTCAGATCCTTTACTTAAGTAAAAGTACTAATACGACACGGTGAAAACTCTATCATAAGTAAAAGTAATTGAAAATTGAAAAATTTTCTCTTAAAATGAGACAAGGGAAATATACATTAAGTATTTAAAGTATCCAATTCAGAAAAATCTTAAAACACAAACAAAACACAACAAAACCTTAAAATTATTAGGAAAGAAAGAAGAAACCCACCTAAAAAAAAAACCCCAAATAAAACTAAAATTTATTAAAGTA
>NW_024680404.1:0-303 GCF_008729295.1 Plectropomus leopardus | reverse complement strand
AGACGCTGTGTGTGAAGCATCCATGTTTTCCATCCTACGCTCGGCGCGCGGCGCAACGTAAATGTCAGTGCTAATGTCAGACCGGCACAGGCCCACGTCCATCTGTGCGCCCTGGGCGTGTCGCTCTTAAAGTGAGGTGTGGTCAGGCACACTGTTGGCCGACTGCTTTTTTGAGGCAGCAGAGAGCGAAGGCGCCATTTTTCATATAATAATAATTCTTCACCTTGCTTGTCTTTCATCTTATTTTCATTTTACGACTGATGAAGGATGAGGATAATCTGATTACACAGTCAGCATTTTAGA
>NW_024680403.1:0-476 GCF_008729295.1 Plectropomus leopardus | reverse complement strand
GATCAGGTGGTGGGGAAGGCTGCTGGAAAGACCTGATAAACCCAAGCGTGTAGTGAGGGTGAACTGGGAACGTCTGGCGGAGGCCCCTGTCTGCGAAATCTTCAACTCACGCCTCCAGAGGAACTTTTTGTGCATCCCGGGGGAGGTTGGGAACATGGAATCTGAATTGTCCTTGTTCAAAACCTCCATTGTGGAGGCGGCTGCTCAGAAGACCGAAAGGCGAAGCAGGGCTTGTCTCAGGCTGTCCTCAGCAAGGGAGGAGAATGGCTGACCTGGACTGGGGATATAGTTGAACAGCGGAAGGAACACTTTGAGGAACTCCTGAACCCTGCCTTCATGTCTCCGTGGAGGAGGCAGAATCTGAAGACTTAGGGGAACCTTCATCCATATCCCTCGCAGAGGTCGCTGAGGTAGTCAAAAAGCTCCTCAGTTGCAAGGCACCTGGTGTGGTTGAGATTCGCCCTGAGATGCTGAAG
>NW_024680402.1:0-385 GCF_008729295.1 Plectropomus leopardus | reverse complement strand
TCTGTGAACAAATGGTTTTATTTTAGCCAGCTGCCTTAACTGGAAGATTTTGATTTCACCAAAAAAGTAAAAAAGGTAAGTGTAATCGGTCATTTGCTATTTTATTTTACTTTACTTTTTGGTTTGGCACACAGGAAAATTTTCAGCTGGTTGCACTCTGTAGTCCTCACTGCTGGATGCTCCTAAATTAATCACACATTTGCCTTTATGTGGGCTTATTTGATTTTCAACTGCGACCGTTTTGAAACCGCAGCCCCAACAGCCCAAACTCTAAAAAACCATGTTTGCCACTTCAGACGAGACGGACCGAAGTACGTTGAGATTCCAGATAAAAATTTGAGATGGTAGCCTAAACTGACAAACAGCAAAAACCAAAATGAGGAGA
>NW_024680401.1:0-752 GCF_008729295.1 Plectropomus leopardus | reverse complement strand
CCTCTGTCTGTGATCTTGTACATACAGCCAGGACATGGCTAAACCAGGGCTTCTCTTATTATCCTCACTGATGTTTAGGATATTATTAACATACACTGTACTTTTAATGTGGGTTTGTTCAGGATATCATAAAAGGACAAAGCTTAAGGTGTTTTTCACAGTCTGTTGCAGCGCAGAATGTGTTGTCCATACGATAGAACATCTGCAAGTGCAGCTAATTTGTTTGTGTTCACAAAAACAATAGAATAGAAGAATATTCCTTTATTGATCCCCCATTGGGGGAAATTTCAAATGTTACAGCAGCATGAAAAAGAGAAAGTGGAATGTAACAAAGAAAATAACAATAACACAATTTTACAATAACACAATTATACAATAACAAATAACAATAAATAAGTAATAAAATAAAATAAGTATGTACATAGAGGAAAAAGGTATGTACACATAATAAGTAAGTAATAGAATAAGTATGTACACAAAAGATGGATTTGAGAATAGAATTTACAAAAATTTGTTGTGCAAATTATTCAGCCAGTGATGCTGATGTTATAGAGTCTTATTGCAGATGGGATGAATGACCTGCGGTAGCGCTCCTTCTTGCAGGGTGGATGTCGCAGTCTGCTGCTGAAGGAGCTGCTTAAAGCCCCCACAGTCTCATGCAGTGGGTGAGAGGGGTTGTCCATGATGGATGTGAGCTTTGCTAACATTATGGTTCCCATGGTCATGGAAAACCTGGAACAGTCATGGAATTT
>NW_024680400.1:0-395 GCF_008729295.1 Plectropomus leopardus | reverse complement strand
CGTTACAGGGGTTCTTTTTGGGGAGTTTTTCCTTGGGTGATGTGAGGGTCTAAGGGCAGAGGGATGTCGTACACTGTAAAGCCCTCTGAGGCAAACCTTGTTTTGTGATAATGGGCTCTATAAATAAAACTGACTTGACTTGACTTTCATCCGGCGCTGCCGCCAAACCTGGTCACAGGCCAGAGCTGCTCTGCTACGGGCCACTGGTCGATATGCGACTCCGCCTGCCTGCCCTCGACTATCCCTGTGCTCAACCGACGACGATCGCTCACCACGTGTTGTCGGCTCGACACGCTACGGGGCTTCCTGCTCTCCAGCTGCAGCAACTGCAAGGTTCGTGTCTTCTTGTGGGATTCCCAGAGACTGTGTTTGGGCTCTCAGCCTGAAGAACGAAC
>NW_024680399.1:0-745 GCF_008729295.1 Plectropomus leopardus | reverse complement strand
CCATTTATCGCAACCAGATGCTGTAAAAACAGAAATTTCTCTCGAGCACTGCAGTGCAGAATGAATCTGTTGGTAATCGGCTCGTAAAGCGTCACCTGAACACAGACGTCCCTGCGAGTCGCGGATCGGTGGCCTGAGGAGTCGGCGGTGTTTGGACTGACCTTGTATCTCCTCTTCAGGTTGTCCCACTTCTTTGCCAGCTGATCTGTGGTCAGTTTCCCCTGCAGCCCGAGCTCGTACAGGATGGCTCTGAAAGACACGACACTCAGACTGAATCTGACGCAATAAATGAGACCGTCCTGAAGTCTGAGCCTCACGGAGACGCCGAGCGAGAGGACGAAATGACATTTAGTGACGACACAGAGAGGAAATTCATTCCTAAAACACATTTTTAATCGTGTTTGTCTACAATGCCGATAAATCGTACGTCTACTTTCCAAAAAATGAAAAAACTTCCTTTAAACTTTTTCTTCTAAACAAATAGAAGTTTCTGTTTATTTATTTTTTGTCATCCAAAAAAACACCAGGTTCATCCACACTTTCACCAAAACTCTGACTTTCTCCTTGTTGCTTTTTTTAACTGCACATTTTCAAAGAAAAAAAAGTGATTTGTTTTTCTTTAAAAACTATTTGGGTGAATTTTTTTTCTTGACTTTTTTTTTCAAATTTTAAAGAATTTGTTGGGTGATTTTCTGAGTGTTTTAAAGAAGAGAAAGGTTTTAGGGGGTTATTTTTTCTTTAAAAC
>NW_024680398.1:0-559 GCF_008729295.1 Plectropomus leopardus | reverse complement strand
CAGCTGCCAGAGAAGCAGAGAAAGACAAAATTGTTCCCAAACATTAATGCAAAAGTGAAAAACACCCACAAAGTTATTCATTAAACCCAATAGCACAACTGTGTATACATTATGTGTCCTCTAACTTAAAAGTGTCAATTCTCAGGTGGAGGCTGACTAATTTAAGTAAAGCAGGTACTTTTTTTTCCAGATGTGGGACCAACTTGATGTTTTGCAAGTCAAAAATAAGTCTCAAGTCTTTGCACTCAAGGTCCAAGTCAGGTACCAAGTCATGAGAGGCAACTAGAAGGAAATTCCCAATTCTTTAATTTTCAGTTTCATGTCCCAAACATATTGAAATATGTTTCTCACTAAATGTAATTTCAATATTACAAAATATATCCAAAAATGGCGTGGAACTTCCTTAGCTGTTAAGCTAACATTAGCTCGCTAACTATTTCCCTTTACTTATTGTTACTGTAACACACACTTTTATGCATGCCTCAGTTCATTTTTTTTCTCCACATAGGTTTTGAATGTGAACAAAATTCATAATCAAATTATTTTGATATTTTGATAT
>NW_024680397.1:0-307 GCF_008729295.1 Plectropomus leopardus | reverse complement strand
ACTGTGAAGTATTTTCGATGTACAGTACTACAACGTTGGGAACTCCTTCTGGAGGAGCTGGCCACGAAAAGTGTGGAGGACAGAGCCGAGGACAGGGACGTCTAGAGGACTCTGACCATCCTGCTGAGAGCCAATCAGACGACACGACTGATTGATGATCATGAAAATAACAATAAGGTGAAATAAATTGCCCCTGTGTGTTGTCTGACAGGCTCATCACTGCAGGAGTATGGTTCCCTGTCAGGACACTCCGTCTGTCAAACACACCTACTACGCTCAGGTAACACACACACACACACACACACAC
>NW_024680396.1:0-1372 GCF_008729295.1 Plectropomus leopardus | reverse complement strand
CCACTGAACTCATCAGGCTTTTATTTGGGACAGGTGTCTTTATGGGACAGGCTTTTAATTCTTTTCACAAAAACTGTTGCTCAGCAAAGATGGAAGTACAATAATGATTTATTTAAACCTCTTTTTTGTGTCTCTGTTGCGTACTTTGCCGGTATTACTTCTTCTTTGGTGTTCACGGTTTCAGGAAAATGAACTGACTGATTGAACTGTAGAGAGTCTTACCAAGCTAATAATGTGTGTTGCATGTCCATATTGACAAATATTTAAGCTTTTATATTTGCATTTAAGCAGCTAATGTTGTCTCCAGCAGGTAGCCAACAACCTGGTTTTATACATTCAAAGAACTTCTATAAAAAAGGAACAGGCTGGCCTTTATTTGTCAAAATGTGTCGCCACGCCGGGCCAGTAAAAGGGACTGGGTGTTTCATTGGGACAGGCTTATATTTAAAGCTTTATGGTAATATATCTATTTTAATAGATTATGTGTTTGCAATGTGCAGTTTCTGGTTAATTTTTACATTCTGCAACCTCAACTGTCCAATTTGGTGTGGGGAAAATTTCAAGCTTAATAGAAACATTAACTTTTTATGATGTCATATAGATCAGTCAAAAAAGACTTTTGTGCCATGTCATCCAGCCCCAATGTGAACATTTGGAGCACATTTTGATACTTTGTGGGCCTGAAAAGCAAAACGAAGTTGATGTTGTCTGCCTCCTTCAGATTTTTTGTTTTTCTTGCTGTAGTCTGTTCAGGACCGTTGTTCCTGCGTTGACAAACTTCAAATACTACTTCATTTTCTTGGAGTACATTTTGCCTTGAATACATGTCGTGCAGTAGAGAGATGGCTGAGGGCAGTGTTTTACAGGTCGTTTCTGAAGCCCTCTTAATACCAGGAATGACGTATCTAACCTCATTCTTTAATTAATTAAATATTGCAGCTGTGATTGTGAAGCTCTACTGACTCGTTCTTTTGTCCACCAGGGGAAGAAACTGCCTCCCAACATCGATGAGAACGCAGAGGAGGGAGACGTGTCAGACGAGGACAGCGCTGATGAGATGGAGGACGACTGTAAACTGATGAATGGAGATGTATGTACCTCGTTTTCTTTTTTCCCAATATTTTTAATTATACTTTTTAACATTCAACACAAATAGACAGATCGAACAATAACACAGAACAGGAAGCACACACTGGCCATGCAAACTAAATTTCTCACCTAAATCCAAAATACATAACAGACAACATATATTACTCAGAAAACAAAGCCTATAAAAAAAAAAGGAAATAACTTAAATAAAATAATTAACATTTCGTTTTGTACAAATCATTGTTCCCTAGTACCAAAAGTTTTCTGACAGTTTTCAGGGCTG
>NW_024680395.1:0-293 GCF_008729295.1 Plectropomus leopardus | reverse complement strand
CACATTGTTAAACATGTATCTTAACAGATGTAAAAAACAACATTTCAGCTGTATATTTTAGCTGAAATGTCTTCAGAAACTGAATTTTGTATTATGAGTTAAAATGGAAGATTTATTTCTGTTGCCACAATTTTTTAAGTACCATTAACTGACTCATGAAACCAAAGACTTGCTGTCTTTAGCTAATATTTATGTTTTTGAAGCAGTTTTTGACTGTAACAAATCTAAAAGATATGTTATTGGCAAAAACAGTCCACACACACACACACACACACACACACACACACACACAC
>NW_024680394.1:0-282 GCF_008729295.1 Plectropomus leopardus | reverse complement strand
AGTCCATGAGCATCCTCATAAAAAGTGCAAGAAAGCAGAGGAAAAAATATGCTCACCTTTACCTGTGGCTGTAAAAGACACAGATTCCTACCAATCCTAACTATTTTAGAAATGTTTGTGTTTCACTCAGTCAATCTTTTCCAAACAGGGGAATTATCAGATAAAGATATGCTAGAGTTTATGATAAGAGGAATAATGCTGTGCTCTTTATCAGACACCATGGACACATTAAGCCCATCCAAGGTCTCTAAGGCCAACACCTCCTTCCTTCTGGACTTGTTC
>NW_024680393.1:0-489 GCF_008729295.1 Plectropomus leopardus | reverse complement strand
CTTTCTGGGAGCTGCTTGTGATGGGGTTAAAGGTCGTTTTCATGGGGCGTCTGCCATCACACACCAGCTGATTCACTGAGACTTGTAACTTCTATGCTGCTTCCATTGACTATTCTCCGGCCGGCTCATCTTCTTCTTCCTCTCCTGCGGCGCACGAGAGGCTGCAGTGACTCACCATCGCCTCTCAGGCCAGGGTGTATTATTACAGCAGGAACAGCTCGTCCCTGGCTGCTTAGCAGTGGAAATCTCTGCAATACAATACATAAGCATCTTGAACATGTTGTCAAAGGTGTTACCTCTTCACACTTTTTACACTAAAATTATGTCCAGATCTTACAAAATGCACATTTAAACATTAGGATAATGGCAGAAGATAAAGACTGCATTGGAAGGTTTTGTTAAAGATGATAACTTCTGCCTCTGGAGGATAATATCAGGTGAACATACAAACAGAAACACTCAATTTGCTGTTTGAATTATCCATCCAAC
>NW_024680392.1:0-628 GCF_008729295.1 Plectropomus leopardus | reverse complement strand
ATTTGGATTAAATGAAGTCTGAGTTATGAGATGATAACCAGTGATGTTCAAAATAATTTTCTAATAATGTAAATGTAATCATGAGTAATTGTGTGATGTATAGAATAATTTCATCATGATTTTTGAATCCTCCACTGTCTCCAATAAATCTGAGTGTTTCGATATTGTCAGAGCGAGACCTTGTCGATGTCTTGATTACATAGTTTAGGCACAGCTGTGTGACGTCTGAAATGGAGTTTGATGAAACTAAAGTTCATGACTCTTCTGTTCCTTTAAGTTTTGGTTTGTCTCTGCCCGTGTGACCAGATTAGTGTAATAAATATTTTTACACTGAACAAAAATATAAACGACACACTTTTGTTTTTGCTCCCATTTTTCATGAGCTGAACTCAAAGACCTAAAACATTTTTCTAAAAACACAATAGACACATTTATCTCAGATTTTGTTCACAGATCCGTCTAAATCTGCGTCAGCGAGGCTTCTCTGTGCAGAGATAATCCGTCCCACCAACGTGTTATTCACGTTGGCGGCAATGACACCCGGTTACGTCAATCGGAGGTCACTAAAATTAACATAGAGTCAGTGTGTGATTACGCCAAGAGGGTTAGGGTTAGGGTTAGGGTTAGG
>NW_024680391.1:0-259 GCF_008729295.1 Plectropomus leopardus | reverse complement strand
CAGTTCCCCATAGACGAGCTCGACCCGTGAGGTGATTAATAGCAAAGGCAACTCTGGCTCCCTCTGAGGCGAAGGTGTGGGGTTGCAATGCAAACAGGATTGAACAGTTTGTCAGGAACGGATTGCAACCCTCAGGATCTCCAGCATAGCGTTCAGGGACCCCTACCCGGGGTTCCGGAGCGGCGATGGATGATGACGTAGGAGCGTGAGCGGGCTGGGCAGGAACTGGAGCCGGAGCGACGTGCTGAGTCAGCGTGGT
>NW_024680390.1:0-531 GCF_008729295.1 Plectropomus leopardus | reverse complement strand
TTCCAAATATTGGTTATCAGTCTAATTAACTACTAATAATTGGTATCAGCCCTGAAAAACCAATATCAGTTGACCCCTAGTATGTGCAAGACCTTTGACACACTCAGAGCAATGAAATTGTCCGCTGAACACAGAACTGAAAAGAATATTCACATCAACTGTGTTTATCAGTAAGTAACTCTAGTTTCTTTGGCTTGACAGTGTGAATATAAATAACTTCAAGTGATTTTGAAATTGTTTTTAGGAGATTTAAGTTGCTAACTTTATGTTTACTTATTGACCTTGCTTGTTTGTTTGTTTACTTTTCTTGATTGTGTTGCAGCCCCTGTTGTTATCCAGCAGTGTCTGTAGTGAGCTGGTTTGAGTGTGGGATGGGCCAGTAATCAGGGCTATCTGGTGGCACCTGGACCCGGTGCTGCTACAGTATAAATTGATGCTTTGTCTCATTCTGGCTCTCTTTCTCCTCCCAGCAGGCACCCTCCCGTTTGGTGATGTATCAGCTTTGTGTTCATGCTTAAGTTCCTTTTGCTT
>NW_024680389.1:0-683 GCF_008729295.1 Plectropomus leopardus | reverse complement strand
AGCCCACACAGCTCAAACACACACACAAACAAACACACACACACACAAACACAGATACAAACTCACTCGCAGACATGTACACAGCACACACAAATGAGCGTGGGCACAAAAAAACACACCATCAGGAGCACTAACTTCGAGAAACAGCTACACACTAGCTATTATATACACTCTCTTACTGTGTGAGCTCTGTACTTGCAGCTCTCAGAGACGACACACTGAATTTGAATTCCACTTACACAGTTTCTCTTCCTCTACTGTATGAGGAGGAGAGGTGCTGCTGCTGCTGGTGTTGACGTAGCAGTTATCATTCTCGTGCTGCAGTATTACAGCCAATCCAAGAGGATTAAGGGCGCAGAACAAGTAGAGTTAGTCATTATCCTCGTATAAGCGTCATCTCTGCCATCATACCAGTCATCTGCTGTGTAGATATGTTAATTGAGGGGTTGGGAGTTGCGATAAAGCTGAAAAAAGGCAGACACCCCCACTAACAGTGACTGTGGGAGATGACAGTGGATGAAAACTTTCAAAGTACCTTCACAGCACGTAAATTACTGGAGCTTCCTCCATCCTCTCTCTGTGAGGCAAGCTCCAGCCGACATGGTGATTAGGCTCAGAATGAAACCTGCAACACGTAATGAAGCTGCAGCTCGAGCTAGTGTTGTATGGAAATGCATGTAGGT
>NW_024680388.1:0-820 GCF_008729295.1 Plectropomus leopardus | reverse complement strand
CGCTATGGGCGCGCAAGCCTGTGATAGGGACAGAGAGGAAAATTGTCCGGCCTATGAGAGAGCAGAGCTGCTACTTGCATATGAAATCACGTCGTTGATAAATGGGCTTCAGCCTCATTATGATTCTGCTAGCACAAGGGCTTTGATATGGGCCACCATTGGCCACTGGTTGCCTTTGTCTCTCCAGGCTGTTTTGAGGGGCAGCCAGTAGATTTGCATACTGGAAAACAAGAATCCCCCTTTTCCTTATGTGTCCTTACATGCTTGTTTGTGTATGGGTGCAACGGCATATGTGAAATCCATATTTAGCATATTAAGGCATATTAAATATTAGCTCATCCCCCCTCCCATTCTGTTGCTGTGAGGAGAGAAGAAAGCGCTCCTCTTCCCCTCACTCTCTTTGTTGAGGATGATGCAAACGCTGGCAATCACACAACCAAGCATGCTCTCCCTCTCTTTACACTCTCTCTCATTCAGAGTCCAACAGGCACAGGGAGGGTGCGGAGGGCAGGGAGTTTATTCAAGCAAAAGGGTAGTCAGGGGGAAAGGAAACAGAGTACAGGAGGACTCCCAGATCCTTTTTTTAGCATCACGAGAGAGTCAGTGGATGCAGGGGATGAGGGTGTGTGTGTGTGGACAGGCAGGGGGTCTGAAAGTGAGGAGAGGTGAGAGATGGTGCTGTCATGGTCAGGGGGGGCTGGGGAGGTCATATGCATGTGTTTTTGATGTCTGTAACCCACTTTCCCCTCCATACCCCCATCTCCCCCCTTTTTCTGTCTGAGGGGCGCCTGATAAACAACTGAATCCCCCAGAAGCCCCC
>NW_024680387.1:0-383 GCF_008729295.1 Plectropomus leopardus | reverse complement strand
ATATAAACCAACATTCTGTTACTGTCTACTGTTGTAAAAGGCCAAAACAGTAAAACAAAGCCATGCTGATCAAATATGAAACAAGATTCTGTTACTGTATTGCCAATTTCTGCAAGCTTGCATTTTGTCAACCACCAGCCAGAGCATTTATTGGTGCAGTGGGATGCAGTGCATTCTGGTAGTTGTAGGTTAAAAGCACATCCTTTTTTCTCAGTTTCTTCTGGTCGTGTAGCACCAATAAGTATTTGCGTATTTCTACTGCATGAACAACCAATTTTCACAAGAAGACCATCTTTCCAGCTCCTTTAATAGAAAACGCTGGACTAGATCTATAACACAGGGATCATGTTTAGCACTTGGAGTATGTAAACATGACAGTGGTG
>NW_024680386.1:0-492 GCF_008729295.1 Plectropomus leopardus | reverse complement strand
AGTACTTTTGAGCTATATTTGTGTGTGTAAATAACTGATTGTTTGCCATTGTGGCAGCTTAATTCCTGTGTAATTCGCTTTGATTTTAACCTCATCTAATCACGCAAATTACACATTGTATGGAATTAACGTAGGCTGTGTGGTAGAATGTTTAATTTCGCCATGGCTTCACGTCAAGTCAGCACAGCTGGAATAGAGTGCACAGTATGTGTGTGTGTGTGTGTCTGTGTGTGTGTGTCACTGTTACTAGCCATCTCTCTTTGATTGCATGATTGCATGTTTGTGCAGTTGTCTCTGTGTTTGTGTTTGAACACATGTGTGATAGAAAGTAATCCAGGACGAAGAATTTCCTCTGTTTTCTATATTGACAACTTCCCCTGCTCATACACGCTTCCTGTTTCTGTCTGTGGGGCAGTGGGAGAGCGACTGAGGAAGTGAAAGGGCAAGATAAGCTTGCAGATGTTTGAGAGAGAGTGTGTGTGTGTGTGTGTG
>NW_024680385.1:0-2602 GCF_008729295.1 Plectropomus leopardus | reverse complement strand
TGGAACTGATCACTGGGGATTGTTCTGAAGAAAGTCGGGTACTGCTGTTTATCAGACAGGCATGCACAAGTGGCAAAGTGGCTCACCTAAAGGAAAGCAACAGTATAAATATTTAAAAGGAGAGATGAAAAACCAGTACTGTATATTAAACATAGTTTGCCATAAATTCAAAATATTTACTTGAGGGATGTTAAAGGACCCGATTATGCGAGAGATGCTGATGGATGGTGTGGATCCAGACTCACCAACAACAGCCATCACCATACCAGACTGAGAGCAGTTGTCACCGGTGTAAAACACAGGGTCCAGACCACTTGAAAGCTGAAATGCCACATGCACTGCCACAGGCACAGAGGCGCACGAGTCATAGATCTGATAACCAAGTTTGATCCCTGGCAGCAGCTCTGTGCTGTTGTTAATCTCTTCAATGGCAAATATCATTGCACGTGTGAAGCGCAGCTCACGGGAGTCAATTCTGCAGACGGACAGTCATGTCACTGTTCAAATTTACAATTCACAATTCCCCTTTGAACAATCAAACATCTAAAATTTGCCTGAACACCAAAATTTAAAACACAGAATAAGATGTCTGCCCTGCAATTCACTGATTAATAACGGTCAAACTGTTATTTTCTTGTTAAATATGTTTAAATCAGTTGTTAGGAACACCTATATTTTCCAGGTAAAAACCATGAAAATCTTTTTTACAGCTACACTCTACTATTATTGGGGATATAATACCTAGAGTTTATAGTCATATACTCATCTGGCACATACTGTGAAATAATAATTCGTTTTTTGAAGGTTTAACTTAACACAAAAGTCTGCAACAGAAATGTGAGCACATCATACAATCAAAACATTTCCATCTCCACTCAGTCTAACATCCTCTTATTATCCACTTTTCTTTCCTACTCACCTCCCTGTGCACCTTACTGCTTCAGGCATGGTGGTGTAGTTGTGCTTCACTGTGTGCATGTAATGGTGTATGGACAATACACCACCGATTATGTAGTCACCATCCATTGAGAAGGCAGGTAGGCGAGTGGTACCCATGAGCTTACATTTCATGGATGAAGCCTCAGTGCTAACCCCAGCACCAACTCTATCCTCTGTAAATTCAGCCCTTTGTTTCATACCATCCCTAGAACCATTTAAAGCAAGAGCTGCAATCAATTCACTCAAACCCCGTGACAGGATCAGGCCAATAAAAAGAGCTAATGTCTCCATCCTTCAATTGTCTAGATGGGATCTTAAGTGTGTGTTATGACTGGTTTATATAGATTTACAGAGGAAAGCTTCCCTCCTCCTATACGTCAGCTTACTGTGCATCAGAGAGAAAATGCTTTTACCCAGTGGTCTTTGATTAACTCTTGTGCAAGTCTTTTCTGTTGGCTATATTTAAAACATCCAGCAATGTGTACTTAACATACCAAGGAAACATGGTCTTAAAATGTATCTATATTAAAAAGGTAACTGCGCACCCCCCTGAATGTTGAGTCTTTGTTGACCTCCAGTGATAGAACTTTTCTTGACTCTGGGACCCAACTAACTGTGTACTGATACACCCTATCACACTTCATTGAAGTATAATAAGTATAATGTTATACAAAAAAGAGATTCAAGAGTATGTGTCATAGGTGGAATGTTATTATGTTTCCTTTGGAGCAATGCTCGATACTGGCTGACAGGTGGTCATACTATAGGAAAGGTTCAGTACATTATGCCTCAATAGCACATAGTTTACATTTAGTTTATGTTGAGCACTGTTTGTCTTCACATGTAAGGTTGAGGTGTTCAAGTTATCACAAAGTTCAAAGACAAAACCTCGCCATAGAACCTTTCTACTTGGGACTCAGTGTTGAGAGCAGTTCCATTCCTCGTCGTCCAAATAAGTTGATCTCACAAGTCTTTAAACTATGGCAAAGGATGTAGAGAGTGGCACTGTTGCAAACAACCCTGCACTTCTGACAAGCATTCTCAAGCCATCATACAGGTAATCTAAAAAGAGGCTTTCTCAGTGGAATTCTCTACTGTAGCTGATGGCATCTTCCTGCCAAAGAGGAGCCCACTTTTCAAACTCGGTCTTGTGGTTAAAAAAGGCCTAATTAGAATTAGAGACATACTTAAACATGCACCACTGGAACATGCAGAGAAGAACCCTGTAGTTCTACCCATATCAGCAAATGGGCTATCAGGTTTTACGGCCTGTAGATCATCAGATGCAAAAGACTCACTAAGAAACTAAAGAGTTAAAAGTTAAACTTCATGTTGTACACTTGCTGCATTTCATCTGTTTGCAGTTTGAGAATATTGTGGCAATTATTATTTAATGAAAAGGTTGAGACATTTTTGTTATGTATTTTTAATTAATTTATTCACTTCAATTGTGTAAAAAAAAACATATATAAATCAACAAGCTGAAGATCATGTGCACATAATGAGTTTTATAATATTGCTATCTCTACTGTTTCTAAATTTCACATATTAGGATTGATTTTTGTTCATTACATGTTTCTTGGTGTTCTTCTCTGGCTTGAACAATATGATGAAAAATTTTGGAGCAAATATACAGAGTATTAGTCCAAAACTGGAGGCCAGA
>NW_024680384.1:0-293 GCF_008729295.1 Plectropomus leopardus | reverse complement strand
ACACTTAAAATGACAATAATTTTAAGCTTAAAATTATGTTACAGACATATAAATAAATAAATTTCTGGGTCATTTTCCTGCTTGATTTTTTGTGTATCTTGTGCTTATTTTTAGGTATTTTTTTCTCTTTTTTTTGTACTTTTTTGGGCCACGTCTTGTTAAGTAGATTTTTAGATTTAAGTATTCTTCACACCAGTTGTTTCCATCTGATGGGTCACGGTCCAAAAGTGGCTTGTGGGCTGATTTTGAATGGACAGCAAGTGACTCTCGTACATGTTAAGTTGGTAAAAAAA
>NW_024680383.1:0-936 GCF_008729295.1 Plectropomus leopardus | reverse complement strand
TTTTTCCGCTGTCCTCACCATCCTCTGCGGTGGCTTCCATTTGGAGGCGCGGCAAACTCCAGCCCAGACAGCAAACGGCTAGTGTGGATGATCTCTGTACTGCCTCTGTAAAAGACATAATATACAAAGTAGAAATAAAGACCAAAAAAGGCCAAGAACCTCATAATTTAGCATGTCCAAAAAATGACAAAAAAGGCAATAGTATACTATGGCAAAAAAAGTCAACATTTCACCACTCCTAAAAATGGCTGAAAATAACCTAGAAATGTGTCATAGTATACAAAGTGGGAATAAAGACCAAAAAAGGCCCAAAACCTCATAATTTAGCATCACCAAAAAATTGGCCAACAAGGCAATAGTATAGTGTTGGCAAAAAAAGTCAAAATTTGACGGCTCCTAAACATTGCTGAAAACGACCTAGAATAGCTTCTAGAATCGCGTCATAGTATGCAAAGTGGGAATAAAGTCCAAAAATGGCCCAAAACCTCATAATTTAGCATCACCAAAAAATGGCCAACAAGGCAATAGTATAGTATTGCCAAAAAAGTCAAAATTTGACATCTCCTAAAATTGGCTGAAAACCACTTAGAATAGCTTGTAGAAACACGTTATAGTATACAAAGTGGGAATAAAGCCCAAAAATGGCCAAAAACCTCATAATTTAGCATCACCAAAAAATGGCCAACAAGGCAATAGTATAGTATGGTGAAAAAATTCCAAATTTGACATCTCCTAAAAATGGCTGAAAACCACTTAGAATAGCTTGTAGAAACGCGTTACAGTATACAAAGTGGGAATAAAGACCAAAAAAGGCCCAAAACCTCATAATTTAGCATCACCAAAAAATAGCCAAGAAGGCAATAGTATAGTATGGCGACAAAAGTCAAAATTTGACATCTCCTAAAAATGGCTGAAAACCACTTAGAATAGCTTGTA
>NW_024680382.1:0-474 GCF_008729295.1 Plectropomus leopardus | reverse complement strand
GCATGCTAATTTATAACGTGTCTCGACATGCTATTCCAAGTTGTTTTGAAGCCCTTTTTTAAAACATCATTTGACATTTTTGGCCATACTATAGTATGCGATTTTTGGTTGTTTTTTCCTACATGCTAAAATATGATGAGTTTTGGTCTTTTTATGTCACCACATGCTATTCTATGGTATTTTCATCCCTTGTCATATTTTGAAGCCCTTTTTTTTAACATGTCATATTTTGCAATTTTTCGCCAAACTACATTGTGCGACTTTTGGTCAGTTTTTCTGCATGATAAAATATGATGCTTTTAGTTGTTTTTAGTCTTTTCTTCAAAATGCTTCACTATGATGTGCCTTGAAATGCTATTACATCGCATAGTATAGTATGGCAAAAAGGTGAAAATGTGAAAACTCAAAAAACCTTTTGACCCGTCCTAAAAATGGCTGAAGAACACAGTCAGAAAGACGCCCCATAGCATAACG
>NW_024680381.1:0-535 GCF_008729295.1 Plectropomus leopardus | reverse complement strand
TGCACAGCTGGAACAACAGAGTGTGTGTGACAGACACAGACAGAGGGATGTTTGTTGGAAACATGAGAGTGAAAGTGTGTGTGCTCGGGTGTGGGAGAATGTGTTTCTCATGTTCCTGTCATGTCCGTGTACCGTGCAGCACGCTGACGCCGGCCTGCGTCTTTAAGTGCTCCTCTCTCTTTCACTTCTTATTTTCCTCTCCTCCTCTTCAGCCTCCTCACCGCGCTCCGCCCTCACACACGTTCGCCGTCAGCGATGAGCCGCATTACCGGCTCACTTCTGTCGCTTACGGTGGTTTCTTAACACGACGCAGAGGGAGAAAATGTAAAAAGAGCCGTTTACTCACTTCAGACGAAAGGTCACGAGCAGGTGACGCTCAGTGAACGCTGGCTACACGCACGCCAACATTCACATCTGACCCCGAATACACGAAAATATTAATGAGAGTCAAATAAACAAAGTCAATCAAATCATCAATCCCATCTCGAAAAGAAAAGAAAAGAAAAAAACGAGTAAGAATTTAGTTTTTCTCTGT
>NW_024680380.1:0-348 GCF_008729295.1 Plectropomus leopardus | reverse complement strand
AGTTCATGCTGTGCAAGTAAAACTCCCTCCTTGTCCTCCTGGAGAAAAAAACGTGTGTGAAGCACAAACACGCAGCAGCTAGATTATTAGCATGTAAATATTCAGCACTACATCATCCCCCTCAGCCTGTTAGCTGTTAGTGAAGATGGCTAACTGCTGTGTGAGAGAGTGTGTGTGTGTTTGTTTTACAGGGACCATGTATGTAAATACATCCGTCTTGTGGAAATGGCCTGTTAAATGGATGGACACACACACACACACACACACACACACACACACAAAATACAGAGACACTGCTGATCACACTAAAACCCCTCAGGACTCTCAGGGAAAAAGCTTGTACGTGTG
>NW_024680379.1:0-303 GCF_008729295.1 Plectropomus leopardus | reverse complement strand
ACCCCAGCTTGTAAGACTACAACACAGTTTATCAATCTGTCAATCAATCTCAAGCAGGATTTAATCATATACAATGAATATTTTCAGACCTGTGGCTTTGACATCTGTTATCATGAAAACTTTTGGACATCTGGTGTGTAACCATCTCTCCATAGAAAGCAAACAGGCCTGTTGATGATGATTTTTCATTATGCCTCCACTTGACTTTCAACACTTCAAGGCCTCTAACACCATCCAGGCTGCAGAACAGACTCTTTCATATGGTGGTGTTGACGGGTCTTTGACTTTGACCAAATCCTTAAC
>NW_024680378.1:0-380 GCF_008729295.1 Plectropomus leopardus | reverse complement strand
CAGAAATAAAACCGAGCTCAGTTTTATTCTGAGGAGTGAACGTTTGAGGTTGTTTCTTCTCAGATAATAAAGATGAAATCTCTCACAGAGGGTCATGTGGTTTTCTTCAGCTCCTATATGGGATCATATTTATTGATTTCCAAATCAGTGACCTTTGGTTTATTAGTTCCTCGCTGTGTGTTACCTCGAGTCTGTGCGGAGGAATCATAAATGACTGCTGAGACCGTTCTGCTGGATAAATAAGTAATTATTAGTAAAAATTGTATTATTTTTCCCCTCTCTTCTCTTTTTGAGTCACACTTACTGTGACCTCTACTCACATATAAATGTATACATGGTGTCTGTGTAAACACACACACACACACACACACACACACACA
>NW_024680377.1:0-464 GCF_008729295.1 Plectropomus leopardus | reverse complement strand
AATTCTGGTAGTCTTGGACTTTCCCTCTAGCACCATCAGGTCAAAATTTGTCCAGTACTTTGGTTTATGACCAAATACCTGCAAAACTAACAACATTTCCATCAGCCACAGCTCTACTTTGTGTTTTGTGCCAATTATTAAATTTTGATGCATCTCCAACAAGGACTACGCTGTTACTGCAGGATGTGGTGGGTTACTTGGTGACAAGATCTGTAACTTACCCATTTTATGTCAGGTTAGATATAGTGTTTTGCGTTACAGTGTTTTGACCTGTGGAAGGAGACGTGTGGAGTTCTGCTGACAGCGATATCTGCAGCTGTATTGACACAACTGCTAACGGGAGTAGTGCTACATTCACGTGCTCCTCGGAAATATTGTTTTTTCAAGTAACAAGCACATGAGAGGCCCTCAGGAGTTATAATTTTTCAAAGGAATTTGGGAAATTTTGCTAATATTTGAGTTGC
>NW_024680376.1:0-260 GCF_008729295.1 Plectropomus leopardus | reverse complement strand
TCTAAATCAAAATTTGACTGCACTACATGAGTGTGTCCACTAGGGGAGCCCAAGCGTACTGGCGAACACACACTTTTCTGAGTTTACTGAGTCAATGAGGACATTCTCTGAAACTTATACAGATCATTCATTAGGACCAAAGGGGCTCATCCAAGCATTTTCTTTGTGAGGACCAGCCAAAATGTCCTCACAAGGAAAAATGTCCTCACAGCAAAGGTTGTTTGTCAAGGGTTGGTCCACACAAGTATAGAGATACAAAC
>NW_024680375.1:0-445 GCF_008729295.1 Plectropomus leopardus | reverse complement strand
GCATAAATAAAATAGCTATTTTTCAGGTAATTTTCTTGTCAGCTTTTACTATTTTTTCACAATTTGTGGCAAGTTGCTAACTGAACTTTCTACTGTGTTTTCAAAAGAAATAAAACCAATTTGCGAAGTTTTCAAAGGGTTAAATACCTTGTGAAAGGCCTCTGAACGCAGCACAAAAAAACTCGATCCAGTTTTAAAGGGTTGAAAAACTTAAATCCACTTTCTTACCTGCCATTTCTATGCCTGGTGTTACAAGTCAAAGTGGCTTATGGGTATTGTAGTTTGTTTGAAGCTGAGGGCCTGACGTTAAAGACAGGTTAAATAGTTCGCTATACAGTTATCAAATAACTCACATTAGACTAAATGCTTTGGGAAAAATTCTGGTGTGTTTGTGTAAATATGTGAGTATTTGTGTGTGTGTGTGTGTGTGTGTGTGTGTGTGTGT
>NW_024680374.1:0-2126 GCF_008729295.1 Plectropomus leopardus | reverse complement strand
ACAAAGCCAGATTCCGACCAGGAGTAAGCCAAATACAAATATATGATGTCCCACTGGTAGGAGGCCCCGGGGAAGACCCAGGACACGCTGGAGAGACTACATCTCACAGCTGGCCTGGGAACGCCTCGGGGTCCCCCGGGACGAGCTGGACGAAGTGGCCGGGGAGAGGGAAGTCTGGGCTTCCCTGCTTAGGCTGCTGCCCCCGCGACCCGACCCTGGATAAGCGGAAGAAAATGGATGGATGGATGGATGGAAAAATTGTGTAGAAATGCTTGAAATTAAGGAAAATATAACTTTTTTAAAGAGGTGCAGAAATGCTTTAAGTGCAAAGCAAAATGCAAAGCAGTTCTGTCAGGCCTAGTTAAAGGCTGAAAGAGAAGAGATAAGTTTTTAGTTTTCTTTTAAAAATATTTACTGAGGTGGCTTCTCTGATATTCAGACCAGAAAAAAATCAATCAATCAAAGAATGCTGATTGACAGTAGTAAATTCAAAACTTTAAAAAGTAAATAAATAAATAAATAAAATAAAAATGTAAGCCATGAATTCAGAGATGAATGAATGAATAAATGTTTATAAATTAACATATAACATATCCAACTTTGCTGTGAAGCACCTTTTATTAGCAAAATATTAAAATGAATGTACAAACAATTGTATTATTTAACCCTTTAAAACCTGGAATGTGTCCCAGAGCTTTAGGACTTTAGACCAATGCAGACTTTGACCGTGTGGTTTGGCTACAAGGCATTGGAAACATTTAAATGTTTAAAACAAGCCTTGTCAGGCTACACTTAAACATAACACGCGTTTGTTGGATTTAGCCTTATAATGCTATTTTCTAATATTTGTTTACAATTTGAAACATATATAGCAAACTTTGTCCACTGAGCTCACAATTTGGAAATCGGTTGTATTAACTAACTTATAAATAGCATGTGTGTCACTTTTGTTGTTGCTTACGGCCATACCACCCTGAACACGCCCAATCTTGTCAGATCTTGGAAGCTAAGTGGGGTTGGGCTGCATCAGTACTTGGATGGGAGACCGCCTGGGAATACCTGGTGTTGTAAGCTCTTTAGTTCTCACTTTTCACCAGCAGAGGGTGCTGCTGCTTATCTAATGGACACTGAGCAGACAGCAAACAATATGCAGTTGTTTTGGCCAAATCCTGTTCAGTTGAAACCACCAACGTGTGAAGCACTAACAGTTTTACATGAGTGGTTATGTTAGACTGACTGATGGAACGAGGCAATCAGTGAAATCGGTATGAGATTAGAACAGAAGTTTATTTGATGTTGATTAGGTGAATACATCGATTCGTCGCACAGTTTTACACAACGCACGTAATGAGATGTGAGCAGCAATGGGCATGTTTTGTTTTGTTTCAGTGCTTGTATATCAAGTTTGAGCTTGCACACTGCTTGCCTGAGCAGCGCTTGTCAGGCGCATCTGAACTGTGTGTCAGCTGCAGCACATCTAGAGAAACAGTGGCTCGCCGTTTCTTTATCGTGTGACAATTGTGTTTGTTGCCTCTATACCACTTTATACTGAATTAAAGTCTCTCTCTGTCACAGAGATGAGGAAATACAAAGATGTTTGTTTTACCTCAACTTCCTTGCTTCCCTTTCAAAACAAAAGCTATCTGATTGTGTCTCTGTGGACAGAATGTCATCAGTTGCTGATACAATGTATTTTATTTTGAAACATTTACAGGATGGGTTGTCAGCTGTGCAGGAGCTTGTTTAACTTCATAAATGAGTGGAATATGTGCAGTAGGCAGCGGTATGCCTTTAGGCCCAGTTAAAATAATATAACCTTTATTTAACCAGATAAAAACCCACTGAGATCAGGATCTCTTTCACAAGGGTGACCTGGCCAAGAGGTCAGCAGCACATGTCATAAAGAGTAACATATAAGTGACAGTACAGATTAATACATACAGTTGTAGATGCAATTCTGTTTTCAGTAGGAAGTGTGGGAGCTATAACACAACAGCAAATAAAAAAAATTAAGATTTAAAACACAGGCACTCTTCAATGGTCTCACACTGTCTGTCCCTCGGGATAGAAAGGAAACAGGTTCAGAGAGTTTCAATATAATCTGTAGAGTGTTCCACGCAAAGGGG
>NW_024680373.1:0-658 GCF_008729295.1 Plectropomus leopardus | reverse complement strand
TAATGATAGAGGACACTTTTAAAGCCACTATGTGCAGATTTTTATGTGATTATATCGCTATTCAGATTATTCCGTCATAAGTTTTTGCTCATAGAAAACTGAATCTTTCAGGGTGACTTTGTCTCATCTGCCCACATGACAGGTGAAAAAATACAGCCTCTTTATTAAAAAAAAGTTTATACATGAGCACTGTCGCTTTAAATAAACCAATAAATAGATGAGTAAAAAATTAAAAAATAAATCATCACTGCAAGGTTTCCAGGCATACAGCAGAGAATCCAGAAAATAGCCAAATTATAGTTTTAACCCTTTAATATTACACATGATTTTCTGCTTTCATTAAGTTTATTTTTTTAACCAACATCAGTCCTAATCATAAATATCAAATATTCATTAATTTCAGACTTTTAACCCTTTCAATGCCAGATTTTTGTCATTATTTCACTAAGTTTTAGATGAAAAACAAGATATTTTCAACATGCAAATCAATGATGACAGTCTGGGATATGTCAGTGTGTGAGTGTAGCTGCCGACAGTCTGGGATATGTCAGTGTGTGAGTGTAGCTGCTGACAGTCTGGGATATGTCAGTGTGTGAGTGTAGCTGCTGACAGTCTGGGATATGTCAGTGTGTGAGTGTAGCTGCTGACAGTCTGGGAT
>NW_024680372.1:0-452 GCF_008729295.1 Plectropomus leopardus | reverse complement strand
GATGGCTCCATCCGGGCTTCAGTTTATCGACCTTCCAGGATATTGACGCACAGCGTGCTACTGCATGCACCAGACTGACTGATGCATAGGAAAACTGTCTTCTTAGTGCCTGTAAGGTCATTTACCTACAGGGCAGTTTGACCGGGATTTGCTGAAAAAGAAACAGAGAAAAATGAACTGGGCTGAACTCTCACTTTATTACACACCTAACTGCTGCCCTGGAAAACCCCTCTTCATGTTCCTAATTAGGGCTCTCCCAAATAGCCTACCAGTTAGGGCTGCATGATATGCCAAAAAAGTTTGTAAAGCACGTTGGGCTGCATTTCTTGTATGAAAGGTGCTATACAAATAAAAACAGTATAATATAGTAATAATGATTAATACTACTTCTACTACTGTCATTTTTATTATAACTTTTGGAATAGAAGAAGATTTAATGGAAAATGGTCATT
>NW_024680371.1:0-878 GCF_008729295.1 Plectropomus leopardus | reverse complement strand
AAAAAAATCCATTTATTTTTAGTGTCAATTAGAAAGTGACTGGGGGCCACCAGGAGCCCTGTCGGGCCAGAATTGAAAGTTGAGTGTGACTGCTGACTCCTTGAGAGTCTTAGGGGAACTGCTGGACCACTAACTCCTTCAGAGAGCGGGGGGACACCCTGCCCCTCTCAGCGTCCCTCAGGACAGTCAGCTCGTCCTGTAATTGAGCCACGGGTCGTCCCAGCTGGTAGCCCAGATCCACCAGCAGCTCCAGCAGCGCCGCTCTGTAGGCTTTTAGTCCATAGCGTCTGACCGGAGGCAGGGCTCTCTGAGCGGTGGCGAAGGCCTGCTCTGGTTCCTCCAGGTCCCGGTAACAGACGGCGAGTGCGGAGAGAGTGGGTACGATCAGGGAGGGGCTCTGCCACGGCAGCAGCTTCTCCTCCACCTCCAACACCTTCTGCAGCTGCTCCGCGGCGGGCCGAAACTGTCCGGCCCGCAGCAGGCCGTGCGCTCGCCTCTGCTCCTGCTCGGTGAAGAATGTGGGGAAGTGAGGAGAGTGGCGGATGCAGCGAACGGCGTAGAGTTTAGCCAGGTAGTCCTGGAGGGCGAGGCGTCGCTCTGCAATGATTTCAGGGCTGAAGTTCCCGCTGAGGAGTTTTCGGGGCAGGGCCACCTCCTCCAGCTCCTCGCTGAACTCCTCCTGCAGTTTGTGGTGGAAGCGGGAGAAGTCGCTGTAACGGCGCTCCACAGACACGCGGTGGGAGTCAAAGCTGCCGGAGCGCATCACCACGATCTCATACACCTGGAAACACACAGGAGACAAAACGTCAGGCCGAATGAAAGTTTCTGTTTAATGCACATATAGGCATGATGGCTACCACGCTGGTAGCCATCATGCC
>NW_024680370.1:0-313 GCF_008729295.1 Plectropomus leopardus | reverse complement strand
TTTAGCCTAAATTTAAATATATTAACCCTTAGGGCCCACTTTAATGTGACACACACGTGTATTGCTCCGCATAAAAAATGCACTTTCCAAAACATTGAACATTAATATGATTTTCTAGTTCTATCAAATGTTCATTCACTCATTCATTCACGTTTTTAGATAAAAAACCCACAAAAAATAATTATTTTCAATAAACTACATGCAAAGTAGGTTTTGTTTGATGATCCCAACCTGGGATATGTCAATGATTTGCAGCAGAATTGATTATTATATTATTATTTTTTGTGCAATGTCAAGTATTCACACTTATACC
>NW_024680369.1:0-301 GCF_008729295.1 Plectropomus leopardus | reverse complement strand
GCGGCTGGAGGTGAGATCTTCAACCAGTGTGTGTCAGATCAGGAAGACGAGGCCTTCAGTGAGGAGGACGTGAAGAGGCTCATGAGGCAGATCCTGGAGGGAGTCTCCTTCCTCCACCAGAACAATGTAGTCCACCTGGACCTGAAGGTCAGTGTGCACACACGCACACACGCACACACGCACACACGCGCACACACACACACACGCGCACACACACGCACACACACACACACACACACACACACACACACACACACACACACACACACACACACACACACACACACACACACACACACAC
>NW_024680368.1:0-445 GCF_008729295.1 Plectropomus leopardus | reverse complement strand
ATCTAAACCCGTCTGAATGATCTCCCGGTGTTTCACGAAGCTAATGAAGTTAGCCTGCTAGCAGGAAGTAGACGGATGCGACCGTAACCTAGCAACACGGCGAACATCAGCGCCAACAAACCGATTTTAACGGAGTTTTTCTGGAGGAAAAGCTGCTGAGATTTTTGGTTAAAATGGAGGGAAAACTGGAGAATCACCGACAGAAACTACCGGACGATGCAGCAGGTTTGTGCAGTTTATTATTGTTTTCTTCTCTCTGTAAATTGTTGGGAAACCAGTGTTTCTAAAAGTCTTAAAATTTAATTTTGCAATTTTTATTTACATTTTAATTGTGACACAGAAGCTTGATAATATGCCTAAAAGGCGATCTATAATATCTATAATATAATAATAACATCTCCTTCCTTTCTCCCAAATGATGACCCAGAAAACGAAATTACAGTCC
>NW_024680367.1:0-501 GCF_008729295.1 Plectropomus leopardus | reverse complement strand
ATGACAAACGTCCTTAAAACGTTCTTTGAACATTAGAATACGTTTTTTCTTCAAAACGTTATTGCAGCTTGTAGGAAACGTTAGCCAGCGTTGTGGGAACGTTCCCCGTAGCTGGGATAACACCTCGGTGCGACGCCTGCCACGCTGCTGACAGCAGAGACCAGTGAGCAACAGAAACACGGCTGTTTTTATGAGTCATTGCTGCGTTTCCGTCACTGTTTTTCAGCAGGGATATTGTCCCCCAAACAGGGGATTTTAAGTCAAAACAGGATGTTTTTCTAACCAAAACCAAAAGTTTTTTGATCCTGAACCTAAACACGTGTTAATCACAGTGCTGCTGAAATGTAAAATTTTGACTTATATGCTACAAAATGACATAGAAATGTCGCGTGTGTGTGGTTTGCAGAAAAATACAGTATTTTCTGTGGAAAATGTGCTTCAAAAACATAAATTCACTCAGTTATCAACAGCTGAATAATAAATTTAACTTATTTCATATTA
>NW_024680366.1:0-241 GCF_008729295.1 Plectropomus leopardus | reverse complement strand
AAATGTTTTTGTATTATCATTCATATTCTCTGAAAAATGGCCAAAAAAATCACAAATTCTGCCAGGGTATGTAAACTTGGGAGCACAACTGTATATTAATAAAGTGAACAGAAAAAGATTTTTAAAAAATACACTGAAAAATGAGCATTGATAGTGCTGAAGTTTAAAAATGGGTTACATTTTCTGGCATAAAAGTCTATAGGAAGTGTTGTAGCTTTCAGCCCTTTATTTCAAATTAGGA
>NW_024680365.1:0-235 GCF_008729295.1 Plectropomus leopardus | reverse complement strand
TCAAGCTCACAAAGTACCACTGGTGCAATATTTATCAGCACAAGGCCGCAAAAATAGCCTCTTAAATCTGCAGAGGGTAAACAGGAGGCAAGTTTACCAGGTCACATTATTTCCTTTAATGAAAAAAAGCTATCAGATGATCAGATTTCAGATGACAGAATCCAAACCATGTTGAAAATCCAAAAGCTGTGCACCAAGGTATGGATGATGGCTTTTCTAGGCACGACAGGCTACT
>NW_024680364.1:0-429 GCF_008729295.1 Plectropomus leopardus | reverse complement strand
TTAATTAACAGCAGGTCTTGCCACACTGAGGATCTGTACTCTCACGCCAGAGCTTCAGTTTGTGGTATCCTTCACTTTGCACTAGACCTGTTACAATAGCTTCTTTTGGTGGATGATATATTAAAGATATTTTTAGGGCTTTTAGTGCCTTTATTTGAAAGGACAGGTGTAGCATGAAAGGGGGAGAGAGAGTGGATGACATGCAGCAAACGGCTGAGGCCGGACTCGAACCCGCGGTCGCTGAGGTGAGGACACAGCCTCTGTACATGGGGCGCCTGCTCTAGCAACTCAGCCACCTGACGCCCCAGAAATAACTGTGATAAATGATATAATTCTTTTTATTTGGCTTAGGCTCAGTGAAAAATATGCCGAGACACTAAGCATGTTTGGGAAAATCCTGTTGTTCCTGTTCCAGTTCTGGAATCACAT
>NW_024680363.1:0-1220 GCF_008729295.1 Plectropomus leopardus | reverse complement strand
TCACTCACATATGCGCTGTACGACTGTTCCTCAAACACAGGTGGGTTGTCGTTGATGTCTGCTACAGATAACTGAACAGTTTTAGAGGAGGACAGAGGTGGAGAGCCCTCGTCAGTGGCAGTGATTGTAATGTTGTAATCAGACACTACTTCACGGTCCAGTTGTCCTGTGGTCACCAGAGAATAATAGTTTTTAACAGACGGAACCAACTTAAAAGGGACGTTTTCCTGAATGGAGCAGCGGACCTGTTGGTTATTACCAGAATCCGCATCCTGCACGTTAATGATGCCCACCTCTGTACCAGGTGACACATTCTCAGGTACTGGGTTTGCCAGAGATTTTACATAGATTACTGGCACGTTGTCATTGACATCGGCAACATCAACAGTTACCTTTGTGTATGACGACAATCCTAATCCATCTTTTGCTTTAATGCGTAAATCATATGTTGTAACGGTTTCAAAGTCAAGCGCATCATTAAGTTTTACTTTGCCGTTTTTACGGTCAATATTGAAAACTCTCTTCACGTCCTCTGAAACGTGACCAAAGTCATAGGTCACATCACCATTGACTCCCTCGTCTGCGTCAGTAGCGCTCACAGTGACCACTACAGTATCTACAGGAGAGTTTTCAGGCAGACTGGCTTTATAAACGGCCTGGCTAAACACTGGGGCGTTATCATTAGCATCCAGCACAGTGACGTGTATGACTACAGTACCTGATCTCCGAGGAGAGCCACCATCTAAAGCTGTGAGAAGCAAATTGAGCTCTCTCTGTTTTTCACGATCGAGCTCCTTTTCAAGGACAAGCTCTACCGACTCTCCGTCAGCAGCCAAAATGAAATTATCATTCTTTTTAAGGCTGTATTGCTGAACTGAATTCTGTCCAACATCCGCATCTTGCGCCTCCTCGATCACAAAACGAGCACCCCTGAGTGCTGACTCTTGAATTTCAATATTAATCAAGTCTTCCTTAAATTCTGGCGAGTTATCATTAATATCTTGAATGTGCAGACTGAACGGGTGCAGTTCTAGCGGATTCTCCAGCACAAGATCGCGTTTTAGTACACAAGACAGCTTTTCTCCACAAAGCTCCTCCCTGTCGATCCTGTCGGCAACAATTAAATCTCCAGTGCTGAGACTGATGTCACAATAACGTTTGCGATTCCCTGCAGCATCAACACGAGCATTCCTTGCAGACAGTTTACTCCGGTCCAGATT
>NW_024680362.1:0-3958 GCF_008729295.1 Plectropomus leopardus | reverse complement strand
GAACACTCTCTCTGTCTCTCTCTCTCCATCTATATCTGTCTCTGTCTCTCTGTCCCTCTCTCTGTCTGTCTCTGTCTCTCTGACAGCTAAGTAAACAGGTAAACAGGTAAACAGGTGAACAGGTGAACAGCGCTATCTAGCGGTTTGACCCTGGTCTTACGCCGCACTATAAACACACTGTGGCACTAGTTAAGGTGTGTAGATCAGCTGTGAGGCGGAGTGATACAGGCAGAGTTAAAAGTTAACTGTACTCTATGTCAGCGCTCGTGGAACGCCTCTCGACCAATCACATTGCTTGGTCTTTCGTATAATGAGTTTTAATCCTGAAGATTTTCATCAAATCTCATCAAAATGTTTCATTATTTATGATCCACAGTCAGTGATATTATCTGATTTAAATCTTAGTTCGTTTTTTTTTTACATCTGGTATTTTTTATTCATGTCAAAGTCGGACACACACACACACGCACTTTTTTGTTGAAATCTTTATTCAGCTTTGAAACTGTTTTTCTTTTTTTCTTCTTCTGGTGAAGCAGATTAAACTTTCAGCTGATGAGACTTTAAAGGGAATCTGGATCTTTTTCGTCAAAAACTGAATCTGGATCTGTTCTGGAAAACTTTCATGTTGCTTTTTCTTTGACAGTAAAACTTTATTTTAAAAAAATAAAGTTTGACTGTTTGTTCTTCATAAAGAAAACAGGAAAAATAAACAAAGACGTAATATTTTTATAATCCTGGATATTTTTTTTTGCAACAGACTGATTCAGAAAAACTTCTGAAGACAGAAAATATTTTGAAAAATAAATTATTTTATTTTATTTTATTTATTTTTTTCAATAAACATTCGTTCATTCATGTGTACATTTTTTTAATGTTTATTTCTGCAGATATCTGATCCATAAATCCAGCAGCAGTTCAAACTGATCTGTGAACAGTTTCAGGTGGAGGACAGTCTTCATCACTCTGCGGCCTCCTGACGGACGGACCGAGCAAAGACACGATGGAAAAACTACAAAACCACAAACACCAAACTGAGCCAAAGAACAGGAAACAACAGTGAAGGTAAAACACTCACAGGAAGTCGTCATCTCTCAAAAACAAAATGACAGAAACTAAAATAATCCAAAAAAACTTTATTCTGACATATTTCATGACAAGGAAATGCTAAAAATGACTTTCCATAAAAAAAGAATAAACTAGGAGATAAAGGAGACTAAAACAAGACATGCAGGAGAATTAGAGGCGATAAAGAACAATAAAACAATCTGTTCAGGAGAATAAAACAGGAGATAAAGGAGAATAAAACAGACAGCTCAGTGAGAGAAATGAATAGAAACCGAGAATTTTTTTTTATTTAATTCAATAAAGTCAAGAAAAAAGTTTGCAGCCTCATTTTAAAAGAACTAGAGATTTTTTTTAATATCACCATCACCACTTTGTAATAATTACAAGTTAAAAAAATTATAATTTATTTAAATAAAATGAATGAGATTAATAGCTCCTCCGTGTTGTATAATAATAATAATAATAATAACAACATACAGCAGCTGTCAGAGTTGAAAATCAGTTGGTATTTTTGTAGCTGAACATGTGATTAATGATGATGAGCTCAAAGCAAACAACATCGTCCTGTTAGTACAACCACTCAGCAGAATACACTCTGTGTGTGTGTGTGTGTGTGTGTGTGTGTGTGTGTGTGTGTGTGTGTGTGTGTGTGTTTGATGACAGAGCACAAAGTTTCAGGAAAAAGAAAAAAGAGCAACAGAATGGTTTTTACAGTCCAGGATGTCCTGCTATTCACTGACACACAGGCACACACACACACACACGCACGCACGCACGCACGCACACACACACACACACACACACACACACACACACACACACAGCTGACATTATTTTCTTGTGTCAAGTGAAAAATTCAGATTTAGTCTGAAGTGTTTGTTAATATTCTGGAACAGATAAAAGCTTGTCGTCAGCATACACTGATAAATAATGATAAATAATGATACATAATGATACATAATGATAAATAATGATATGTTCTATATGTACCGACATGTAAAGTGATGATCTGTCAGTCGAGCTGAGAGTTCAATAGACTAACTAAAAAACGAAGAGGAGGCAGAGGACGGCCCCGTCAGCTTCTATCATCTTATTCATCACCACAGAAACCAAATAACTCATTATTTATTTATTATAAACACAAACTTTCAGGTGATTTTTATGTGTCTGAAAAAAATTTTAGGAGAAAAATGTGGTGTTACTCACACTGTGATCCACTCTGACACTAAATGAATGAAACGTGTCACTACACAAACGGTTAACCCTTTGCACTCTGCATCAAGCATGAGACTGTTACTGCTGTTTGTCTTTTGGAAAAATTGAACTGTTGGCTGCTTTTTCCCTCAACATGTTTATGATATGAATATGGATATATGTATATATGTATATGACTATATATGGATGTATGTATATGACTATATGTATATGGATATATGTATATGACTATATGTATATATGTATATGACTATATGTATATGACTATATATGGATGTATGTATATGGATGTATGTATATGGATGTATGTATATGGATATATGTATGTGATCATTTTAACTCCTGTTGGGAGACGGACGTTTGTAGTTTTCAGATATCTGTGGTTCTCTGAGATCACATTTTTTATCTGCTGAAACTGAATCTTCCTGTTCTGTTGGTGGATCACTTTACTCATTTTAACTCATATTTTCCCAGTTTTTTTGATTTTCTTTCTTGTTTTTTCCCAGAAGTCTGAAGTCAGAATGTTTATGAGGAGGAAAGATAAACAGTCGACCTCCCTCTTCCTCCTCCTCCTCCTCCTGCTCCTCCTGCTGCTCCTCATCAGAGTCATTACATAGAGTCAGAGTTGGAGTGTAAAACTCATCTGAGTCAGCAGTTTCCTTTGAGTCTTTTTAGGAAACACGAGGAGGAGGAGGAGCAAGAGGAGGTCTGATGGAGAGCTGATGGAAAAGGAGGAGCAGGAGTAAAAAGCAGGAGGTCCAGTGAACGAGCGATCAGACAGCAGGAGTCATGGAGAGGCGTCAGAGCGAGACACTGCTTTTTGTCCCTCTGATGATGATGATGATGATGATGATGATGATGATGATGAAGATGAAGACGGCCTCGGCGGCTTCGGCACAGGTAAATCTGATCATGGATTATTGATTTATTGTCTCTGATCGGCAGAGAGAAGCTGACGTGATCAAACTGACTTCTCTGTTGATCAGTTTCACAGACGTCATTCGGCTTCATCAGTTTCTGCTTTGATTTCTCTCATTTTCTTCAAATCAAAGTTAGATTGAAGTTTTGTTTCAGGTTTTTTATTAAAGATTTTAAAGAAAACATTTTGGCGATTTAAAGAAAAAATATGATGTTTTTGTCTTTAGAATTGTTATTTTAAAGAAGGCATGTTGGTAATATTTTTTTTTAAATGTGATTTCTAAAGAAAACATTTTGGCTTTTTTTCTGTAAATTTTGGGTGAGTTTTAAATATGACGTTTTGGCTGTTTAACATGGTTACAAATATTTTGGCTTTTTCTGTCGCTCGAGTGTCGGTGAGCTCGTCGTCCTCAGCAGCTGCAGCTTCTGATTACCGAATTAAAACAAGTCACACCTGAAACTTCTGTGAAAGTGACTCAACAGATCGCTGCGTCACTGAGGGTTTCATTTCATTCTCTAGTAGTGTTCCAGGTCTTTTCCAGGCCTGTTCCAGGTCTTTTCCCAGGTCCGTGTTCATGTCTCTGTGTGTTTCCTGGGTGGATCAGATGGAGCTGATAGTCACTTCCTGTTTACGCTCCGTCACACTCACAGCTCTGATGTTTCTGACGGTTTTAATCCTGGAATGTGATCCTGGAAAACTTTGGAGAGAAAAATCAGTCTATATGTTTAATTTTATTATAAAAGAGGACAAATCAGCAGG
>NW_024680361.1:0-2120 GCF_008729295.1 Plectropomus leopardus | reverse complement strand
CGTCTCTACAAGCTATCATATGTCAGTTTCAGCCATTTACTGACATGTCAAAATTTGACGATTTTCGACATACTATACTATGCGGTTTTCGGCCATTTTTTTGACATGCTAAATTATGAAGTTTTTGACCTTCTTTGGCCTTTTTTTCGACTTTGTACATTATAACGCATCTGTAAAAGCTCTAATATGTCATTTAAGCCATTTTTCTGACGGGACAAAATGTGACATTTTTTCGACATACTATACTATGGCGTTTTTGGTCATTTTTTCACATGATAAATTTTGATGTTTTTGGCTTTTTTGAGCCTTTATTTGCACATTGTAAACTATGACGCGTCTCTACAAGCTATCATATGTCAATTTCAGCCATTTTCAGACATGACAAAATTTGACGATTTTCGACATACTATACTATGGCGCTTTCTGGCATTTTTTTCAACATGCTAAATTATGATATTTTTGGCCTTTGTTTCTACTTTCTATACTTTGACGCGTCTCTACAAGCTAAAATATGTGGTTTCCAGACAGCTTTGTGACATGCCAAATTCGCTGTTTTTCGACATACTATACTATGGAATTTTTGGTCATTTTTTCACATGATAAATTATGATATTTTTAGCTTCTTTAGCCTTTTTTTCCACTTTGTACACTTTGACGCGTCTCTGCAAGCTATCATATGTCATTTTCAGCCATTTTCAGACTGACATGTCCAAAATTTGACGATTTTCGACATACTATACTATGCGGTTTTCGGCCATTTTTTTTGACATGCTAAATTATGAAGTTTTTGACCTTCTTTGGCCTTTTTTTCCACTTTGTACGTTTGACGCATCTCTAAAAGCTATAAATATGTCCATTTAAGCCATTTTTCTGACGGGGACAAAATTTGACATTTTTTCGACATACTATACTATGGCGTTTTTGGTCATTTTTTTCAACATGATAAATTATGATATTTTTAGCTTTTTTGAGCCTTTATTTGCACATTGTACACTATGCACGCGTCTCTGCAAGCTATCATATGTCATTTTCAGCCATTTTCTGACATGTCAAATTTGCGATTTTCGACATACTATACTATGCGGTTTTCGGCCATTTTTTTGACATGCTAAATTATGAAGTTTTTGGCCTTCTTTGGCCTTTTTTTCCACTTTGTACACTTTGACGCGTCTCTGCAAGCTATCATATGTCATTTTCAGCCATTTTCAGACATGTCAAAATTTGACGATTTTCAACATACTATACTATGGCGCTTTCTGGCATTTTTTTCAACATGCTAAATTATGATATTTTTGGCCTTTTTTGGCCTTTGTTTCTACTTTCTATACTTTGACGCGTCTCTACAAGCTATCAATATGTGGTTTCCAGACATTTTTGTGACATGCCAAATTCGCTGTTTTTCGACATACTATACTATGGCGTTTTTGGTCATTTTTTCACAATGCTAAATTATGATATTTTTGGCCTTTTTTGGCCTTTGTTTACTTTTATACTTTGACGCGTCTCTACATGCTATCATAATGTCAATTTTCAGCCATTTACGACATGTCATAAATTTGACGATTTTCGACATACTATATATGCGTTTTTCGGCCATTTTTTTTGACATGCTAAATTATGAAGTTTTTGACCTTTTTGAGCCTTTTTTTCCACATTGTACATTTGACGCGTCTCTACAAGCTATCATATGTCAATTTCAGCCATTTACTGACATGTCAAAATTTGACGATTTTCGACATACTATACCATGCGGTTTTTTTTGGTCATTTTTTCACATGATAAATTATGATGTTTTTGGCTTTTTTGAGCCTTTATTTGCACATTGTACACTATGACGCGTCTCTACAAGCTATCATATATCAATTTCAGCCATTTACTGGCATGTCAAAATTTGACGATTTTCGACATACTATACTATGGTGCTTTCTGGCATTTTTTTCAACATGCTAAATTATGATATTTTTGGCCTTTTTTGGCCTTTGTTTCTACTTTCTATACTTTGACGCGTCTCTACAAGCTAAAATATGTGGTTTCCAGACATTTTTGTGACATGCCAAATTCGCTGTTTTTTCGACATACTATACTATGGCGTTTTTGGTCATTTTTTCACATGATAAATT
>NW_024680360.1:0-595 GCF_008729295.1 Plectropomus leopardus | reverse complement strand
GCCACACATCACTATGGGCTGTGCTCCTGCACAGGACAGGGGAAAGGTTGAATTAAAAAAAGACAGCTGGAATGAGAGGGAAGGTGAAACGGAGAGTTGAAGCACTGATGGGACGGCTCTATTTGTTTACGTCTACTGGTATTCTTCTGTTCCGTCAGTGACAACAGTACACTTTATGCCCTGCGAATGTGGGGCTGTGCATTACCGAATGATATACAGTATATATTCCAGTAGCGCTCCTAATGAACAGTCCAGCTCAAAAAATAGAAATAGGCAGCAGATTTTTTAATTGTGGCGACAATAGACTGTATATAAGGATGGACAACATGACAGTTCCCCCAAAGTGTAACTTTTCAATCTGGATCGCGCCTTGGTGTCTGTCTGCAGTATAGGTCATAAAGCCCACCCCTATATGTTAGTGAATGGGACATAGGCCAAACTAAAAACTAAAAGTACACACCAAATAAATGTTTCCAAAAGATGGTTTCTGACACTGAAGGTGGTTCTCACCACCCTGATGTTTGTTCAAGTGTTTGCTTTTATAAGTTTTGTTTGAATGAGCTATTGAATTACAATAATAATAATAATGATAATA
>NW_024680359.1:0-550 GCF_008729295.1 Plectropomus leopardus | reverse complement strand
ACCCCTGAGTCTCATCACTTTACGTCTGTAACAATAGCTGGTATTTTGGACTTGGAGATAAATGCATTTACATTGAGAAACACGTGACAAGCAATAGTTTACAATGTAAAACTGGTTGTATGAAATACAAATTTAGTGGCCAAAGAACAGCGAAAAAGGCACATAAGAGAGGGAAAGATGTATGTTACTGGGGGATGTAATCAGTACATAACTACGCAACTCAACAGAGTAGAGTAGAGTAGAGTAGAGTAGAGTAGAGTAGAGTAGAGTAGAGTAGAGTAGAGTAGAGTAGAGTAGAGTAGAGGAGAGTAGAGGAGAGGAGAGGTCTGTTTAGTGGAAAATAATGTCTACCCACCAACAATATGTGCTGATCTTAGGGGAGGGGTGCATTTGGGTGTAGCTGTCAAGCGAAGCCCCTCGCTGTGTGCTTTGCATACGCAAGCAGGTGGTCCTCTGCACACGTCAATATATCCTGTCTAATTGAATTGAATGGGATAAGAAACGCTGCCGCTCTCCATCCATCTCTTATCTCTACCACCCCCAAATAACC
>NW_024680358.1:0-295 GCF_008729295.1 Plectropomus leopardus | reverse complement strand
TGCACCCAATCACACTGCTTATCTTTTGTTTGCCATCCACCATTATCATGAAATGGAGGAGGGATAGATTTTAAACGCCTGGTGTTTTAATGTGAAAATGCAGAGTGAAAAATTAAAAACCTAAAACTGCAAACAGTGTTTTCAACATGGGAATACTTCAGATGCTTTCCTTTGTTCTGGTTTTGGTTTGTTTCTTGTTTTGGCCATCCCTTCTCAGTCATCCTATGGCAATGGACATATGGGGGAAATGCACACAACACACACACACACACACACACACACACACACACACACA
>NW_024680357.1:0-635 GCF_008729295.1 Plectropomus leopardus | reverse complement strand
GATCTTGCGTGGACGGCAGTAACTAAGCTGCTGTGTGCTCAAATATTCGCTTCCACTTAGCTGAAAATTTACAAAGTAGCTACGTTTTGCTTATGTAGAAAACCAGCATAATATACTTGCTGACACAGAGTAAAAGATGAAGAAAATATTTAATTACTATCAAGCATTGCGTCTTACTAACTAGTTGATAACATCGTCCAGCTTAGACCACATTACAGAGTGTGGACTGGTAACAGGAGAGGTGCCAGTTTACCACCCTGCTGAGGTGCCCTTGGGTAAAGCACCAAAGCTCGAACTGCTTGAATCTCTGACTATGTGTCAGCTCCATCACTCTGACATCTCTCTACATTTAACGCATATAGGTCTATAGGTCCTGTGTGTGCGCGTGTGAGCCCACATACATCCGTAAACAGGATTGGACCCTGAAAAATCCGGAATCATGACATCTATCTCTACAATATTCATGAAATATACAGTATGATAGGTATCTTATAGGATATGTATACAGACAGTATCAAGATGCATATACAACTAATGAGATATTTTCAAAATATCTATGGATATGTCAGAGATAAAATTGTATACCACTAGATCTTTCAGGCTAGCTGTAAGCTCCTTTGTTCTTTGTACGATTT
>NW_024680356.1:0-608 GCF_008729295.1 Plectropomus leopardus | reverse complement strand
TGCAGATCAAACCAATGTGGTGTTTATTTTTCGACAGTCGGTCCGTGCAGAGAACAGATGTCAACAGTTTGTATGTTATTTGTATTTTTAAAATATGCATTTCTGTTACGCTTGAGTGTTTTGTATTCGGTTAACGATCCAAATGTGGTATCAATAAAGATCGAGTTATTTTGTATTTTTTCAAAAACTCAAAATATTTTGTCAGTGATTCAAAAAACAAAATCAAGACAAAGTTTAAAACCACACTACCAGGCTTTTATTTTCTTACAGGAAGTGGCGGCGTTCACTTATGGAGGTGATGGCAATGGACGAGATTTTCGGACTAAATCTTCCTGTTCAGAAGATGAGCAATAAAACACGCTGCAGGAGGTGCTGCTCTGCTCTGTAGCTCCACCCACTTATGGACGTGTCTGCAGCTGCGCCGCCGTCGGAAAAACACTGCTTCCTATTGGCAGGATTAACCGGCAAGATCGATTGATTGGTCGACCTGTAGTTTAAACTGGTAACTACTGAAAATACTCTGAAGTACTGACTAACCAGTTTATTGTCAACCAAACTAATCCAAAATAACCCATATCAAGCCAAACTAACTCAAACTAACTTAATTT
>NW_024680355.1:0-574 GCF_008729295.1 Plectropomus leopardus | reverse complement strand
TTTAACTGTCAAGAATGGGCACCTTATTTATCTTTAATTTTTTTTTTCTTTTAAGTTTTTTTTAATTCCTTCTTTTGCTTGTTATTGTCAAGTTTGCTTTATTTTTCTTAAAATGTTGACTTAATCTTGTTTGCAATGCTTATATTTACACACTAGTTGTGCATTTGTAATGAAAAGTCAATAAAGAAGTTAAATAATAAAAAAAAATACTTTCATTGCAAAATTTTTTTAATTGCTTGACAGCTCTATTCAAAATACAAATTTATGTTTTGATCAAGTCATTTTATGCATGTTCACATCAAGTTTCAGGTCCATGGTGTAAGGCCACGAGAACGGCCCTACTAAAAACAGAAAGTCTTTCCTTTGCGTTTAAAAAAAAATCTGCGTTCATATGATACCATTGTGAGAACAATCCTCATGTACATGGATCTGCAAAACAACCGGAAACACTGTTCTATGTGTGCCAGGCCAGTAGTTGGCAGTGTAACTTTGCAACGACAAAATATAGGAGAACACCTCACGCCTACGTCCAGCCATGATGTCACCGTTCTCACAGGATCTTTTACACTCTGGG
>NW_024680353.1:0-230 GCF_008729295.1 Plectropomus leopardus | reverse complement strand
GTTTGACTTATTCTAACATCGTGTAAACGTACTGATTGAAATAGCAATAGCAATGTGGTTACACCACGGTTACGTTAACTAACCAACATTGCATCTGTGACAGCAACTTCTCGACAAATGGGAACTACTTGTCGCTTAAAATGCCCATAATAATGCTTAACTGTAGGTCTTAATAAGATGAAAAATGGATGAGAAAACAGGTGAGAAAATCCATCCCCGTACTGTAAACA
>NW_024680352.1:0-598 GCF_008729295.1 Plectropomus leopardus | reverse complement strand
AAATACTGTGCTGAACAACAAATGAAAAAAATCCTAGATAGAAAAATGTTGAATCTCCCCGTCGGGGAATCGAACCCCGGTCTTCCGCGTGACAGGCGGAGATACTGTCCACTATACTAACGAGGAGTGACGTGAAGAGATCGGTGACCAAATATGGTCATGTAGTTGGCTGTCGGTGTCGTCTGTCTTTCTTTCTGTCTGTAAAACTTTAAATCATTTATTTAATTCACTAACAGGCTTATAGTTTGGTCAGGCATCTAATCCCCTTTACACAAAACCATTGCTCAGCAAAGATGGGAAATACATTCAAAATATTTATGTAACTCCTTGAAACGTGGGCAAATTGGCTTTTTTTATTTTCAAAAACATGGAAAGAAGATAATAAGCAACCAAAGAAAAAATGACCCAGAAGTGAGAGGGAAATCTGTGAAAAGTTAAAGAAATTACCTTAACATTTGCCGAAAACCTTAAAAAAAACAAACAAACAAAAAACTAAACAAAATAATTTTATTATTATTATACCAACATCTTGGCTTAATTTTATGTTTCACCAATGAATAGCCTTGATAATAAAGATTTTTTTCATAGGAGTGCTCTG
>NW_024680351.1:0-320 GCF_008729295.1 Plectropomus leopardus | reverse complement strand
TTTTCCTCTCTGGCCCGCGGTAGGAGCTGAGTGAATCCGACTGGTTTGAAGTCACACTGTAAGAAAGACCACAGTTTTTACTATATTGTCACCAAAGATGCTGTGTGACCAGCAAACGCCGTAGACGCCACGGCGAGCTAAAGGGAAACGTTTGGGAGGCTGTCTGCACTCCAGCTGTGAGCTTTCTCTGCCATCAGGAGCAATGTTACATCTTCAGTTTGGCACTTTGACAAAGTTTCAAACAAGTTTGGATATTTTAAAACGTATGAAAGATATCTGAAATCTGAAAGATAACTTTTAATACTGGCATGATGAGGAAT
>NW_024680350.1:0-1123 GCF_008729295.1 Plectropomus leopardus | reverse complement strand
AGGACATTTCTAAGATTTTCGGGAATTGAGGACATTTTTTTGAATTTTGAGATGTGTCTAGAATTTTAGGACAGTTTTAGGATTTGAGGGCATTTCTAGGATTTGAGGACATTTATCAGACTTTGCATGTTTCTGGATTTTTAGGACATTTGTCTAGGATTTTATAGGATTTCTCGATAATTTGGGGCATTTCTAGGAGTTCAGGACAGTTTCTCGTGTTTTGGACATTTCTATGATTTTAGGACATCAGTGTCTCAGCTGTGTCCTCTGTCGGGGGTGTGGGGGATCCTCCTCTGGCTCTTTTTTGATCAACAAGCGTTATTTTGACGCTGTTTTATGTCTCTGACACCTTATGGAGACTAAAAGGACAAAATCTGTTCACAGCGTCCCTCACCTTATTTTTACTGTGAATTAGAGAATGGTTGGGGGCCACTCTGCACCCTGTCGGGGGCCAGATTTGGCCCTAAGTGAGTTGAGTGTGTGTGGAGTACAGCATGCTTTTGATGATGTTTTATTTGAAGTCCTGTCATGTGGAGGTAATAGCTGCAGCAGGTCTCCAGAGTGAGGACAGTGGACGTCCAGACGAGGCTGTTAGCTGTTTGCTGAAGGCAGCGGTGCGTGGCCGCTGCCGCCGCTGCTGCCGGCTGGTCGCTCATTTCACGCCTGTCTGGGCTTCCTGGAGCGCGCCGTGAAAAGCAAAGTGGATGAAAAAGTCAGTCCGGGGAGAGACGACTCGGCGCGATGTGTTCTCGGTGTCCAATCAGCGAGGCGGCGGGGGACGCTGACAGGAAGAGGTCGGCGTTTTGAGACGCCTCGGTTACTGCAGGTCCTCATCAGTCAGGCTCATGTTGTGATTCAGCTCTGGCTCTACATGTTAGACTGAAAACTGCAGCATCGGTGCTGCATAATGTCGTAAAGAAGTTAAAGTACATGTTCAGGGTACTTAGAGTGTACTTGAGTATTCTCACAGGAAAATATTTGACTTTTTACTGCAGTACACCTGTCTGACAGCTTTAGTTTATTTTCAGATGACAGTTTTTAATGGTCTTCCTGTCCACTGAAAGCCTTTTATCTGTAGATGTGCTGAGGTTGAATGTTCGTGAGAAACTGAAGGATGAAGTGT
>NW_024680349.1:0-727 GCF_008729295.1 Plectropomus leopardus | reverse complement strand
TAGCTGCAGATGGAAAGGAAAAGTTTGTTGTGGCATCAGGTTTTGATCCTGACTGCCAGCATCCTCCTGAGCATTTTAAAGAGCTAATGTCTGAGGTTGGAGGAACCAGGATCTTTACTACAAAAATACAGACTTGCCCCAGGACTTTCCCCTGGAGATGCTTGTTTGTAACCATGTGAACACTGAGTCAAGTCACCCAACCATTTTTCTTTTTTTAAACCTAACCATAGTAACTGCACATCATTTGTGAGGCATTTAATGGTATGAACTCATATAAACTGTTGTGTGCGCATCCTTCAAGGAATTCATATGGCCCATTCAATGAGAATATGTTGCACTTTCTGAGCAGAGCCAATGATATGCTGCCATTATGTTACCACATGCACATGGTGGGATTATGCTGCATATGGTTATGTCTGAGCAACAAAAGCACATGGCAATCAATGCCGGGATCTCAACAAAACCACATGCTGGCACGGATGGATAACTTGAGGGAAAAGGACACATGGTAAGGTGTAGGAAAACATCACCTTCAGACGGAAAGGAAACACCTGACTCCCACATGAAAGTCTGGTGTTCACTGGAACCATCCACAGCCCCTCCCACCAACCCTATAGGGACCCTTGTGCTCCTTATCCATCCATCCATCCATTTTCTTCCGCTTATCCAGGGTCGGGTCGCGGGGGCAGCAGCCTAAGCAGGGAAGCCCAGACTTCCCTCTCCCCGG
>NW_024680348.1:0-440 GCF_008729295.1 Plectropomus leopardus | reverse complement strand
CAAAAAATATTGACTTTTTAGACTATTTTTTCAACAGGCTATACTATGGACAGCCTCAAAATGCTGTTCAATGATTTTTTTCAGCGTTTCAAAGGATGACTTTTGTGACCATTTTTCCCTGAGCTATAGCATGGCGTTTTTCTCCATACTAAACTTTGGCCTAAAACACTCAAAATATTGACTTTTTAGATGATTTTTTCAACAGACTACAGTATAAACAGCACCAACATTCTGTTCAGTGACTTTTTTCAGCGTTTCGAAGGATGACTTTTTTGAGAATTTTTCCCTGAGCTATAGCAGGGTGTTTTTCTCCATATTAAACTTTGGTTTTCAATGCTCTAACTATTGACTTTTTAGACCATTTTTTCAAAAGGCTATACTATAAACAGCCTGAACATGTTGTTATTTGACTTTTTTCACTATTTGGAGAGATCACTTTT
>NW_024680347.1:0-518 GCF_008729295.1 Plectropomus leopardus | reverse complement strand
ATAAACTACTGTTTAAATTTAACAGTCCAACAATCTGTGAAATCAATGTTCTTTCTCTCTGAGAAGAGCTTTTATGTTTTCCTTTAACTTAAGGAGACTATGGAGAAATGGGATATAGTCATTTTGCACGATACATATGATATTTAGAGTAGGAAAATGGTAACCCGTATTGATAAGCTTTTCACAACACACAGCACATCCACTGGACCATAAAACACCATCTGATCATAATCAAAATTAATGAATGCAGTATTGATGGACTGTGGCACAATCATCACTAAAAGAAAGCATTATCAAGGGAAAAAAAAAACACTGAGCATTGCCTGGACGGAAAAAACCTTTGTCACTGACATGAGTAAATACAACATCTGCTGTCACAGTGGACACTGCAGTGGAGGACAACAGGGATGTATGTAGTAATATCCTACATACACATGAATTCCAGTACATTTTATGATTTTAAAGATATTAGGTTATTATCTTGTATTATCAGAAACTCTGTGCTGTGCAGCTGCCTC
>NW_024680346.1:0-590 GCF_008729295.1 Plectropomus leopardus | reverse complement strand
AACACCCCTATTTGGAATGCAGGACTGTTGGTTGTAGTAATTTCAAGCAGGGGGATTGCTACTTTTGCTCCAGCAAAATTTTTCAAAACTTCTTCGCCCAGTGAAGTGAGCAGACCTGCAGGTTTCAAGCCTTGTCGGTGATCACAAGTTGAGAAAAAATTTAACCTATTTGAAAAACAACAGAGCAAAATTCAGTTTAATAAACCAGACATGTCATTCTGTATCCTACTGGTTCTAAGAATTATCACCTTTGACAAAAGACAGAAAAAAATCATGGTTGTGGCCATAGAGATAGTTTGATGGGAAACTGGTTCATCCTTTTTCAGGTTTTATGACCCGGAGGATTAAAGATAGTCTAGTGAAGAGGAGTGCCCAGAGAGTGCTGTTTATAAGGATGCATTTATGAGATGGCAATAACATTTTAACAGAAGATACTGCCTCCAGTCTTTCATTAGTTTTACCCTTGAAAGCTAACATGCTAAATCAGTGTTTCCTCTACACTCATTTAGGAGTGGCGGCCCACCACTCCTAAATCCTACCCACCGCTCCTTCAAATGTCGGTTTTTTTTTGGTTGTTTTTTTTTTTTTTT
>NW_024680345.1:0-788 GCF_008729295.1 Plectropomus leopardus | reverse complement strand
TTTTAGTACATTTCAAGGATTTTAGGACGTTTATGTGATTTTAGGACGTTTATGTGATTTTAGGACGTTTATGAGATTTTAGGACGTTTATGAGATTTTAGGACATTAGGGTCTGTCAGGGGGGGTGGGGTCGTCTTCTGGCTCTGTTTTGATATTTTGATGCAGTTTTATTCTGAAAAGCTTGTCTGGTGTCTTTCACAGGTGGCTCCTAAAAACTGAGATGGGCTCCTTCATCACCGACTACTTCCAGGTACTTTCACTCTTTACTTCCTGTTTTCATGAACGCCGTCTCTGCTCGTGTTTGTTTACATCAGACACAGGAAGCGGCTGATGTCCACTTCCTGTTTCTGTGTTTGCAGCAGTTTAATCGTCAGTCTGAACACACTAAACATCTCATCAATAATCTCATATTTGTGGCTCAAACAACAGAAAGCTTTTAGTCAAGAGTCTGTTAAACCTTTAAATCGAGAATTTAACCCTTTGGAGCCTGAGCTCATGGACGGAAAAAGAGCAACAGAAGGAGAAATGATGCAGTAATTATTATCCATAAATAATTATCTATAATTAATCACTCATAAATAATTATCCATAAATGATTGTCCCTGAAGTGCAGTGGGAGGAGGTGAGGTTAAATGTCCCGGCAGCTGAACACGATGTTTCCTGCAGTCAATATTCATTGAAAGACGTTTTGGGGTCAAAGTGACGCCGTCTGTTCGCATTTGTTCGTTTTTAATGATGTTCCTGTTTGTTCATCACAGAGGAGGAAGTTATTTCTGACACCTAACACA
>NW_024680344.1:0-561 GCF_008729295.1 Plectropomus leopardus | reverse complement strand
TCTTGATGGTAAATGTTGCACTTGAATGCACCGTTCTGACTCAAGCTCTCGACAGTCTGTTCTCAAAAGAACATCAGCAAACACAATGAGTGAAACTCTGCAGCTCGTTGATCCTTTTTAATTACATTTTATCATATAAATACCATCTGATCATCTGCTAAAGAATGGCCCAATGACCGTGTAATGACGGCTGAGTGACTCTCCACCAACATGAACTGCCCATTTTTTAAGTGTTTATTGGGCTGATCCTGAATTTAACCTGATGCTGACACAATCAATAAGAATCAATTAGCTGTTTCCTGTTGGTATGATGACGTATTTATCATGTGATGATGTCACTGATTGATTAAAATAAGATCAATAATGAAACACAAAGAAGTAACGACACAGTCGAGTTTTATTACTAAATCATCGTCTTCTTTTCAGTTTGACATCACAGTAAACAGCTCCATCCTTCCCGTCCCTGCATGTGGACTAGGTCTCTCCGTCCCTGCAGGTGGATCAGGTCTCTCTATCCCTACAGATGGACCTGGCCTCTCCGTCCTCTCTATCCCTGCAGGT
>NW_024680343.1:0-554 GCF_008729295.1 Plectropomus leopardus | reverse complement strand
GTGTGTGTGCGTGTGCTCAGGTGTGTGCGTGTGCTCAGGTGTGTGTGCTCAGGTGTGTGTGTGTGCTCAGGTGTGCGTGCTCAGGTGTGTGTGTGTGTGCTCAGGTGTGTGTGTGTGTGCTCAGGTGTGTGTGTGTGTGCTCGTGTGTGTGTGTGTGCTCAGGTGTGTGTGTGTGATCAGGTGTGCGTGCTCAGGTGTGTGTGTGTGTGTGTGCTCAGGTGTGTGTGCTCAGGTGTGCGTGTGCTCGTCTCCTGCAGGTGGACTTTGAGCTGCTGTCGGAGAACCTGGTGCAGCTGGAGAAACGCTGCAAAGCATCATGGGACCACCTGAAGGTGGTGGCTAAGCACGAGACGAAGGCGGTGCTGAAGAACAAGATGACGGAGTTCCTGAAGGACTGCACGCAGAGGATCATCATCCTCAAGGTCGTCCACCGGAGGGTCATCAACAGGTGAGACAGCCGCGACGTCTCAGGCTGCAGCGCGCCGACTGTTATGTAAACAACCCTGTAGATAAACATGAAATATACGTATGAATACGTATCCCACGCAGGTTAT
>NW_024680342.1:0-386 GCF_008729295.1 Plectropomus leopardus | reverse complement strand
ACATTCATACTGTTAAGTGCAAAAATGTGCCATTGAGACCCATCCAAACTGCAATTTTTGAACCCACAGCCAGCAAAGCATAAAAAAACATGTTTTGTAAATTTTTCGGGGTGTCATTCTGGGCTTTTGCCTTGGAATTTGTAATTTTAACTATTTTCCATTTGATGATGCCTTCTAAAAAATACATACTATATCCAGCTGGTGACAGTCAGTGTTGCTGCACATCATTAACATATCCCAGGCTGTGATAATCAAAAAAATAAAATTAAAATAAAAATAACAAAATTAACTATTTGTATGCAGTATATTAAAAACAATTCATTCTTTTTTTTCATCTAAAAACATGTGGCACCATGATAATGGCATTTAAAGAGCCCTTCATGTCA
>NW_024680341.1:0-641 GCF_008729295.1 Plectropomus leopardus | reverse complement strand
TTAAAGTCCTGCTAACTTCTCTCAGAAACTCAAATGTTATTCAGGCTGCAACCTGCAAAACAAGTGTTAAACACAAAATCTTATTTTGGTATTTGCTCAAACTAACTGATGCTCAAAACTTAGTTGCTTTTTTTTCCATTTCATTGTCAGTTGTACGGTGTATATTGATGTCGTTTATATTTCATGTAAAATTAGTGTATCCCAAACCAGAGAGCACCTCCAACAGACGTCTGAGTCCAGGAAGGACTCCTTTTCTTGCATTTTTGTTAATATTTTTACTTGAAGTTTACAAAAACGAACGTTGAGATTTCAGCTTACATCTTTCTTTAAATTAAGAAACAAAGTCGCACTTTGAGAAACTGGTTAAAAAATTTTTTTTTTTTTAAAATCATGCAGCAAACAATATTTTTCTGCCCAGACAGTTAAAAGGGTCTTACAGGATTTTGGAAATACCTTCAGAACAGCTGTAAGCCTTTGGGTTTTTCATTGATCGCTGGGGATTTATTTTACACAAAATCCGATACTCGGCTCTGTAACTCAAGTACTTGACGGACTAGATGTTACCAAAACTGACTCACTGTAACCACAAAACATCAGCAGAGTCACTTCACTCCTGTGCTGCGCAACAGTTTTTTTTTTTT
>NW_024680340.1:0-310 GCF_008729295.1 Plectropomus leopardus | reverse complement strand
ACAATCCTAGAAACATGTACGGTGCTGCTGAGACCGGCCCCAAACCTCCTGTCATTCTGCAAAGTCAAAGCAACTGAGGTGTCCCCCCCATGTTCTTAATTCATGTTCGCCATGACATCATTATCAATGCAAAACCCGGCGGCAAACAACTTAATTAAAAAACTCAATCTCTTCATATCACTGACATGAAGAGAGTATTGTGATGTGATGAGGAATACATGAACACTTTAACTGACTTTGATTTTGTTTCTGTTAAGTATCTTTGAGCATTGTCAAACACACTCTCTAAATAAAATGCATGATTATTATT
>NW_024680339.1:0-1112 GCF_008729295.1 Plectropomus leopardus | reverse complement strand
ACACACTTAGTGTGTGGTAAACACACTAAGTATATTTTATCACGTCTTTATTTTGACGTGATAAACAACATGTAAGGGGACAAACTGCAGCATGCGCGGCTGCATGAAAACAATAATATTCATGAAAATTTTTTTTTTTTTTTGCTTAAAAAATGCTGTATTATTTAATCATTTGATAGGTTTATTCTTTGTGTTATCTACTTTTTTACAAAAAATGTGATGACCGTGCTGCAAAAACAATATCATCATTGCGCCACAAAGCAATGATTACATGCTTTTTTCACTTTGGGCCAATAGTTGTCTTTCACTAAGATGATGGTCACTGTATGCTGCAGGGAAACAGGTAACATTATTCTGAATTAAGTTTGACTGATCAAAATCTCAACAGAAAAATAAAGATAATGACAGATAAGCAAACTAGTCACTTAGCATCACATGATAACTTGAGATCAAGAGAGTGTTATCTGTGCAGAGGAATCATGTCATGCTTCACTGGACTGTAGAGAAAAGTTTGTGAAAGCTCACCAGGCTCCAGATTGCGAACTTCCACAGACAGCTTGAGAGGTGAGATATTATCTGCAGCCACGACCCACTCTGCACTGCGACCACGTCTGTACTCGACACGGAAAGCTGTGATGGGAGACCCGCCATTGGCTCTGGGGATCCAGGTGACATACACCGAACTTTCAGTGGCCATTGAGATGGTGGGGCGATCAGGGGCCTCGGGCACTGGGGCAGAAACAAATAACCTTTGAGTCATGCAAATGTCTGCAAATCCAATTAAAAACACACACACACTGAACTGGCAAGCATCACCACTGCATCCCAACTCATGTAATGATGAAACAAGTTCACAGAGGAAGAAAAATAGACGGCATGACGTGGAGGAATGTGTACTTACTGCCTGGGCTCTTAGCCACAAAGTTAGAGAGGGCAGGGGAGAGTAAGAGAGAGAGAAATGAGGGTTAGTGAAAAGACCAGTGTGAGTTTCAGGAAAGTACGCCGCTTGTAATGCGAGTAAACATGCACACACACAGACACACACAGACACGCACAGACACACAGACACACAGACACACACACACACACACACACACACACAAACAGAAACA
>NW_024680338.1:0-782 GCF_008729295.1 Plectropomus leopardus | reverse complement strand
TCTCCTGCAGTATAATCCAGGTATTATTAGACTAATTATTGTCTTATTGGCCGACTACTAAGGTGATTGTTTTCTGTTACCTTGACATGTTTCGACTGCTGTCTTCCCGCTGTCTTCCTCAGAAGAGTCACATAATGTTGTGATGTATCCTGTCAGCTGTTGTAGATAACAAAATAATTAGTCTGGTAAGTTTCAGTGGAGACTAAATGAACCTTTTCGGACTAATTCAGGTCTTATTTATCAAGTTGTATGCTCAGTACTTTCCAAACAGACACAGCTCTCTGATTGGGAACTGAGCTAAAATTGAAACATTTCTATGCTCTCTTCAAAGCCAGACTCCATTGACAAAAACAGTCATTTTAGCTCCTTGAACCTAGGAGCTGCTGGTCTAACGCTGCTTTGATTAGTTAGTAAGTTTGTGTTATGTGTTACTTTGGTAAATCTGAAATAAGCCTTTCAAACACCAAAGTCACACAACGTCACAAACAAACTATCTGACTGAGGCAGCATTACATCAGTACCTCCTGTGTTCAGCGCGGTAAAATTACTGTTTTTATCAACAGAGTCTGGCATTGAAGAAAGCATAGGTTAATTTCAGTTTTAGGAAAGGCTGTTTTGGGGGAAGCACTGAGCATACAACTGAATAATGAGACTGGGATTATATTAAAAGAGTTGTATAAGAGTCTGTGGCCACAATTACACTCTCTTTTCAAGGAGGGAATATCACGCTATTATGCCACCTCCATGATCTGATTATAAGAGGGTGGGAAAAATCAATTCGA
>NW_024680337.1:0-231 GCF_008729295.1 Plectropomus leopardus | reverse complement strand
AGTAGCATCCGAAGTAAGGAGCGACTTAGAGGATTAGCTGGAAATCGGTCGAGAGAGCAGCACAGACACAAATAAGCACCGGAAGTGAGGTAACACGCCTACCGCACTACGTCAGCACGTTCAATGTCTCCATTTGTGTAGTTTTTCATAGTAGTACTAGAATAAACATATATACATAAGTAATAAATAAATCTCTTAAAGGGCTCTGGTTTTTAACTGTTTTAAGTATTC
>NW_024680335.1:0-820 GCF_008729295.1 Plectropomus leopardus | reverse complement strand
CATTTTGCTCCAGTCGCGCCTCGGTGTCAGTGTTTCGGTGAAGCTGCTGCTGCTGCTGCTGCTGCTGACTGTACTGTAGTGACAGGGCAGCTCCCTCATACGCGCCTGGCCATTGTGGTTAGCAGCGCCAGAGAGAGAGGCAGCATGGAGGTACAATACTCTTCAAGTGCATTAAAATGAGTATTTTCAGCTGCAGCCCACAAGAGGTCGTCTTTCACGGCAGATTTTGACCTGTTAAAAGCAGGAAGTAGGTGCATGTTTCCTGTGAATCAAAGTTTAAAATCGCTCTCTGTTCAAAAATGTGTTTGGTTTATTGCCATTTGGATGCTTTAGCTTCATTCTGCAGAATGATGATGCAGAGTTTGACGCTACATGATTGCATCCAGCTGCTGAGTCTCTGTGCGCACCTTAAAACCCCAGTGACTCGATTTTGTGACACAGTAGGCTAGTATGGAGGCCAGTTTGGTCCAAATTCTATTTCAACAAGTAGTATGATGTGGCAACTTGAAATCCACTGCGCGCGCACACACACACACACACACACACACCATAGACTTTGCAATTACGGTCTGTGGCACACACACTGAGAATGGGCTTTTTCTGTGAAGCAGGAGACATATTGTGTTTCCAGCGCTTAAACTTCTGAAATCTGCATATTCATAATACAGATTTTTGTAAAGAAAAAAAAAGTAGATGCAATTTGTTCGTAGGTACTTTGTTAAACTTTTCTTTGTATAAAGTTTAAAAAAAAATTGAAACCCAAACATAAACCCCCCCCAAAACAACCAACCAACAAACAAAAATGTATCAGATATTCATT
>NW_024680334.1:0-593 GCF_008729295.1 Plectropomus leopardus | reverse complement strand
GGCTGTTTTAAGATGATCATCCCCAGTTTTGCACGACAAGAAATCCATTCGCTCGGGTTTCAAAGGGTTAACCATAGCCGGAGTCTGAAACAGTTGGGATGGTCGTACACGAGCATCCTTGGTATCATCTGAAAAGTTTTAATAACTGAGACCTTCGGATCGTCTTACTTTTGTCGCCGGTGAGAGCTGCCGCTGTGCCGGGCGGACGGACGTCTCCGGTGCGTCTGTCAGAAGCCTCAGGATCCAGCCTGGGGGTTCGTGTGTTTTCAGCGGACGTTGTTCAATAAATCCATAATGATAGATCCGATATTGGGTGTCTTCCGTCCGCATTTTTAGGATATTTCGATGATAAAAGTCCATTAGCGTCGATGCTAAACGCCATATTGGTTTCCCATAGTTCCCTTGGAGAGCATTTTGACCAATCAGAGAATTGTTTTGGTGTTGTCCACCAATCGGGAGACGACCCAACGCTTTGTATCCGCCTACGTGTACCGGTACGTCATCATCCGGAGTAAACTGCACTGTGATTGGCCCAATACTGCTGTATCTATCGCTCTGTGTTATTGGCAGCGCCTCATGCATTAAACGCTGGT
>NW_024680333.1:0-595 GCF_008729295.1 Plectropomus leopardus | reverse complement strand
TCTGCAGGTATATCTCTCTCTCTCTGCAGGTATATCTCTCTCTCTCTCTGCAGGTATATCTCTCTCTCTCTGCAGGTATCTCTCTCTCTCTGCAGGTATATCTCTCAGCAGGTATATCTCTCTCTCTGCAGGTATATCTCTCTCTCTGCAGGTATATCTCTCTCTCTGCAGGTATATCTCTCTCTCTCTGCAGGTATATCTCTCTCTCTGCAGGTATATCTCTCTCTCTGCAGGTATATCTCTGCAGTTATTAATCTTAATCTTAACCCTTAATCTACACAGACAACAGAGACTGAACGGTTACCGATGCCGAGTCTGAACGACTTTTTACATCAAATACAAACAGAGATGATTTGACTGCAGGCAGAGATTTGATTTCACACGTGTTCAAATGTGAGATTCACACGTCTGCACGGACTGAGACTCACTACAGACATGCTGCTGATGTTTAACTCTTCTTCAGGTTAATAAAAACATGTTGTTTCTACTGATGCTGTTGTTTTTGTTTATTCTTCTTCTGGTTAATAAAAACATGTTGTTGTTGTTGTTGTTGTTGTTGTTGTTGTCGTTGTCTCTTCCTGTCCACTGCTCTGAG
>NW_024680332.1:0-201 GCF_008729295.1 Plectropomus leopardus | reverse complement strand
ATTAAGAGGACAGTTTGTCTCCAGCAGAAGTTCAGGAAGGACCCGTACGTCACCACGCTGGGCGGCTTCTCCAAAGTCACCAACTACATCTTTGACGCCTTCCGGGGGACGGAGGAGCAGCACCAGCGTCCCCCGGAGGAGGTGGCCGACCTGTTGGGGGAGGTCATCCCGGGGCTGGAGATCAACCAGCAGGAGGAGCCC
>NW_024680331.1:0-859 GCF_008729295.1 Plectropomus leopardus | reverse complement strand
CTCAAACTCATCCGGACTGCTGCACATTAGGCCACAAACCGCCCCAGTTCATGCTGAAGTTCTTGATGTGATGAAGCCAACAGAACCACTGTAAAGAGCTGCACTTCTGAAGTCCCCAAACTGGACTCCTTCCTCCCCCTAGCTGCACCTTGAGATCCTGTCCATGAACATCACACTGGGACCGGATGGCTTGTAGCAATGACCCCAGTGCCCCGTATTCCTGCTGCGCCCCCCCATAATACTCCCTGGGGGACACAGTCGTAGGCTTTCTCTGAGTGAACAAAGCACATGTTGGCCGGATAGGCTAACTCACGGATAACGAGCTGATCCACTGTTTCACGACCAGGATGGAACCTGCATTGTGATATCCCAGTAATTGGAGCAAACTCTCCGTTCCCCTTTTAGAAAATGTGAACCACCACCCTGGTCTGCCACTCCACAGGCACTGTACCAGACCTCCACGAGACATTGAACAGGCGGAAACGTGTCACGATTTGCCAGAACTTCCATGACACTGAGCGATAGTCTTCCCAAACTCCTTCCAATCCTAGGTCTTCTTGAATAGCTTATAGTACAGCTCCAACAGTTTTTTGTTTGGTTGAGGTGGAATGCTTTCCAAATATGTTATTTGCTATGTGCAAAGTTTGCTTCAAGGTGAAAAAAGTTGTGGTATCAATGATTTACATGTTTAAATGAAATAATGTTTTTCTAAACTGTGTGTGTGTGTTTCTTTATTCTCCGCAGACATCCAGCAGCTGTTTGTGGTTAAAGAAGAGCTTTCTCCTGAGCAGCAGGACTGGAGCTCCGGTGTGGACCAGGAGGACCCAGAGTCCCCACATATAAAAGAGGAGCAGGAGGA
>NW_024680330.1:0-408 GCF_008729295.1 Plectropomus leopardus | reverse complement strand
TCACCATAATGTGTGCGTTTGTTCTTATACAGGACAGAGAAAGACAAGTCTCCTCTGATTCCTTTTCTCACTGTAAAATGGGACGGAAAAATTGAATTTAGGAGTGAAGAGGTGCTGGTCATCACATGCAGGATGCATGTTTTCAAATTCCCTTTCGATATTCAGAGCTGCAACCTCACTTTAAAGTCTGCAGTGTACTCTGGTGAGCGAGACATTTATCTAAAATCTGTATATTTTGTGTTTAAATACATGTGTGCTGTAATCACTTTAACTTTGTTTTTTGCACATGAACACACACTAACACATATTTACCCTCCTTTGTTGAGCTGATATGAAATCTCAAAGTTCTGTTTTTGATTTCCACTTCAGATAAAGAAGTAGAGTTTGAAGCCATCCTTGACTCTTCAA
>NW_024680329.1:0-588 GCF_008729295.1 Plectropomus leopardus | reverse complement strand
GCTAAATCATATTTTATATTTACCATCATCGCAGTGAGACATGGACCAGGTTTCACTCCAGCTGCCACCTGAATCTCGTCCATTACAGAGTTTTCAATGCAAGCGACAGGAAAATATAAATAATCGTAGTGTTTCATAGCGCTGCATCATGAATCAAACACGTGTTGACACTCGCTCTTGTCATGTTCAGTCAGGACATCTTAAACTGAACAGATTTTTTTGTGTTTATAATAAACACAAACAGCTTTCAAACAGGAGGTCAACCAATCAGCCCGGCAGTCTGCACGTAGTTCAGTTTTTTAAAATTGTGCATGTTGGCTCTTGGACTTGCTCACATTGGTCGGTTTAAACGGCTTTTTAATGATGATAAATCTGCGTACTGTGGCGCTCTTTTATTTTTCTTGTGCTATACGTTTCTGTCCCTTACAGAAAATGATAAATGAAATTCCTCGGAAACACACATAAAAATGATATGATAAATGAAATAATAATATTAAAAATCAATTTAAAACTTATGGCAAGAAAACACACACACACACACACACACACACACACACACACACACACACACACACACACTCCCACTGT
>NW_024680328.1:0-1601 GCF_008729295.1 Plectropomus leopardus | reverse complement strand
GTGCTGCAGAGGAAAGCCGGGCAGCTGCAGCAGGAGCTGGAGGCCCGCGTGGGTCAGCTGGGCCGAGAGATGGAGCAGCTGGAGAAGGAGCTGAAGAGCATCAGTGAGGGGGGCAGCAGGACGCAGGGGGGCCCGGCACACGTCCTGCTGCAGGACGGCTCACTGACAGGTGAGCGGGGGGCTATTTTTCTTACAATTGAAGTCATTCATTGAGCAAAACTGACAAAATCATGTCTGGTTTCAGCTTTAGAGATGAGACGTTTTGCTGCCTTTCCTTTTACTTAGGGACCGTTCTTTATTTATCAGAGGAGGGGTGGTTTTCTTTAGTATTATTATTATTTTACTTTGATCTTCCCTGAAGCTACAAATATTTTCCCTTGAGCATCCCAGAATGACATCATCATCATCATCATCATCATCAGCCATTGTTTATTCAGGGAAAACTGACTGAGCATGAAGCTCTTTCACAGCAATGCCCCGAGTTCACATTCAGTGGGCCAAAGAGATGTACAACATGTGATAGTAACAAATTCAACAAAAAGAAACAGCTAGCAATGATGGCTGTCAACAGTCACAAATTGCAATAAAATTAGTAAAAGAATGAAACAGATAAATAGCAAACAAATGTGCAACCAGTGAGGAAAAAAGCATAACGAGACACCAGACGAAAAGACCATAAAAATGATGACAATAAAAAACAATAATATCAATAAATGTAGGTATATTATCTGGCATGCACATGAGATGATTTGCAGACACGTACCTATCTGCTTTCTGCTAATTTATCAAGCTCAGTACTGATCTGTATCAAGTGACTTCAGTGTTAAACTTAGATTATGGTTGTCTGAACAACTGTTTTCCTATTTTTGAATTTTGAACAGTGCACCAAGTTTCACAGCCAGATGCCAAAATATTTGTATTAATTGTACGCGTGACCCTCCCTGCACCATAACAATTGCACTCCATCTCCACGCCTGCAGACGCCTGTGGTGCGGAGTCTGCACACCATAGAGAGGTGAAGGGATGACGCATTTTTGTACGCCAGCCTCGAAGTTAGCATCACCCTGCTTCCCTCTTCAAAAACTTTATTTTATTATCGCCAAATTAAGTTCTGTGACAACTTTATGAGACTTGATATTATTATGATTATGATCATTTTAACAGATGAGCACCACTTTTGTGTGTTTTGAAGCGTCAATGAAATCGGCAGAAGCAAAAGGCTATTGTGAGTGAAGTGATCTTAATACTTCCTCCACTGTATGTGGTGCTAAAAAAAACACATGAACTTACCTTTAAACTCTGTGTGCAGACGAGGACGCTTTCCATAAAGACCATCGAGGCTGCGATAATAAATGATTTCATTATGAGCCAGTATGTCAGCTGAGAAATGTGGGTTAATTCATTTTTTATTTCTTCTCTGTGTCAGTGAGAGAGTTCCTACATGGATACGTTCTTCATTTCTTGAGCCAGTGCTTCATGTGATAAATACATAACACCGCTCTGATGGTGAACAGTAATTAACCCCTTGATACCTGAAATTGGCTTGATTTCTTTGAAAAACATGGAAAGCAGGGAATGAGCAAATTTAAAAATGACCAAAA
>NW_024680327.1:0-385 GCF_008729295.1 Plectropomus leopardus | reverse complement strand
GAATAAGTTAAAACGTTAAAAATCAGCGTTTCTCAAACACGGTTTGGTACTGCACCAACAGGCTGCTAGCCCAGCACCTGCTAATCTGTGCTCACCTGTTTTCTCTGATAATTTCAGATCCAGATGTTCAGGAAACTTTTACCAGTGGCTAAATTATTTATATTGTCCACTCCAAAACAAACACACCAGTTGATTTAAACCAGTAAAGACACTGACTAAAACAGTTTTATGATCAAAATCAGTGTGTCTCTGATGCTGCCAGGCTTGTTGCAGAGGGGCTGCTAACTACAGTGGCTAACATGATAACAGGAAAATGTGAATGCCCCTGTTTAGAGTCAGTGTTTGATTTGTCCATTCTGGGCTACTGTAGAAACATGGCAGACTC
>NW_024680326.1:0-348 GCF_008729295.1 Plectropomus leopardus | reverse complement strand
TTAAAGGATCGTTTACACTCTATGGAAGCCCATTTCTGTCAATGTGATTGAGTCATGGTAATGGTAATCAAAAATGTACTTGAAATTATGACTCGGTATCTCTAAATAATGACATATTGAATATAATAAGAAACTTTCTCCAATTAATTACTGTGTTGTTTCTCATTATTTTTAAAAGACCATAGGTAAATATTTTAAGAAAGTTTCCCATTATTTTGACATACTAAGATACACGTACCATGGAAAGTTATGGAAGCCATTTTTTTGCCATTGTGATGAAAAAGAAATAGCTCATAAGTGAAACAATGAAAAACTTACTCAAAATAAGGAATTAGTATACAAAAAAGA
>NW_024680325.1:0-709 GCF_008729295.1 Plectropomus leopardus | reverse complement strand
GCCTGTGCCTTTGTCATGTTCTCTGTGTCTAATTATTTTCATTTAAATAAAAACCCAAAAGAAATATTTGGATATTATTTCCAGTGGTAAAAGACAAAGATGGAAAACTCAAGCTCGGAGTTTGCTTCATCATGACTATGGGGGTATCGTTTGTACAGACTTTTAAAAATGTATTTGATTTGGTTACTTCCTCCCTCTGACTACAGGGATATTACATGAATTTTGAGACTGTAACTGTATTTTCCAGTGAATATAACCCATGTAGCAATTCATGTAACTGGTAAAGAAAATGAGTTCTATATGACCATATTTTGTAAGTGGTGTTTGTTTTTGACTTGTATGATGTCAGTGGCTGTGAAATGAATCCTCTCTCTCTCTCTCAGGTTACTATGGGAGAGGCTGCACTGATGCCTGCCATCTGAATCCATGTGAAAACGAGGCTCAGTGCCACAGGAAGCCCAGCTCTTCCCATGGATACATCTGTGACTGTGGAGACAACCACTATGGGCAGTACTGCCAACACAGGTACATTCACACACACACAGGTACATTCACACACACACACACACACACGCACAAGTGACTCATCATTGAACTCTGGTTTACCTGTGAGATGCCAACATGCTCAAAATGCTGCCTGTAGCCCAGTTAAGCTCTATTTCTGTGTGTGTGTGTGTGTGTGTGTGTGTGTGTGTGTGTGTGTGTGTGT
>NW_024680324.1:0-538 GCF_008729295.1 Plectropomus leopardus | reverse complement strand
TGCTGTTCCGAATTTCAGAGCCAATCTGGTGTTCCATAAGTGGTCTTCCTCATCTTTCCTTTGTACCTAATAATGAGTTAGTTGCTTCTTTTCTACCTGACAGCAATGAGCTTCATCCAAAGAGTTTACTGTGACAAAGGATCCTGCTATCCCCCAGATCCAACTCTCCTTTATGTAGGTGCTCTTAATAACTAATAAAAGAAGCACTGAACCAGTGACAAAGAAGAGAACCCTCAACAACTTCCAGTTTGCTAAAACCACAAACTAGGTTTATTAAAATGATTCTCTCTTAAGCCCAGTTAAGACCAAAGCTGCACACTTGCACTGGTCCGCAACGTTCTGAAGACCAGCTAGTTTACACCAAAAAAACCAGACAAGACGGTGCACTGCCTCCATAGACCTTAAACGATATTTCGTCACATATCATAATATCAATGTAATATATATTGATATGTTGCCCGGCCCTGATTCACGGACCCGCAAAAAGAGACATTTGAAAAGACATGACAAAAAAGGTACACATACAAACAAACAAACA
>NW_024680323.1:0-787 GCF_008729295.1 Plectropomus leopardus | reverse complement strand
TGAAAATAAGAAGATGCTGAGTCACTTTAAATGATCATGAGGTCTGTCAAAAAGATACAACATGGCAAAGAAAACATTTTCCAAATACTTTATCCTTCGTGAGGACTTTTTAATGTCCTCCAACCGTTTTCGGATTGACACTAAAATAAAGTGATGGACACTGTGAATAGATTTTGTCCTTTTAGTCTCCATAAAGTGTCAGAGACATAAAACAGCATCAACATAGAGCTTGTTGATCAATCAATTGTCAATCGACAGAGGACACAGATAAGACACAAATGTCCCAAAATTTTAGAAATGTCCTAAAATCCAAGAAATGTCCTGATTTCCCAATGATGTCCTAAAATCCTTGAAATGTCTTAAAATCTGAGAAATGTCCTAAAATCCTGTAAACGTGTGGGGCTCCTGTGACAGGCCCCTGACCTACTGTCCTTTTGTAAAAGTGTCCCCCAGGCAGAGCAGGGTGAGTGTCCCCGCTTTAAAGGCTCCTCAGAAAACTCTGCTGTGTCTCAGACGTCCCTCTGACCTCTGACCTCTGACCTCTGACCCTGGCTCACTGAAGGAGGCTCTGAGCTTCCTGTTCCTGTCGCCTCAGTGCTGCACACACACACACAAACACACACACACACACACACACATATACATACACACACACACTCACACTCACACACACATATACATACACACACACACTCACACACACATATACATACACACACACACACACACACACACACACACACACTCACACACACATATACATACACACACACACTCACACTCACAC
>NW_024680322.1:0-416 GCF_008729295.1 Plectropomus leopardus | reverse complement strand
TAATATGAAATAAGTTAAATTTATTATTCAGCTGTTGATAACTGAGTAAATTTATGTTTTTGAAGCACATTTTCCACAGAAAATACTGTATTTTTCTGCAAACCACACACACGCGACATTTCTATGTCATTTTGTAGCATATAAGTCAAAATGTTACATTTCAGCAGCACTGTGATTAACACGTGTTTAGGTTCAGGATCAAAAAACTTTTGGTTTTGGTTAGAAAAACATCCTGTTTTGACTTAAAATACCCCGTTTGGGGGACAATATCCCTGCTGAAAAACAGTGACGGAAACGCAGCAATGACTCATAAAAACAGCCGTGTTTCTGTTGCTCGCTGGTCTCTGCTGTCAGCAGCGTGGCAGGCGTCGCACCGAGGTGTTATCCCAGCTACAGGGAACGTTCCCACAACACTG
>NW_024680321.1:0-573 GCF_008729295.1 Plectropomus leopardus | reverse complement strand
CGGCGGAGCGACCGACTTCCGGATTAGCGCTTCGGCTAGTTTGATTAACGGTCTGGAAAATTTTATCTTGCGGCTCTTTTAGACTTTCAAAATGTTATCGAACCGGATGGTTTACATCCAGACGTTTCGCGGGGGTTTTGATGCTCACTAAAAATTATTAAATGATTAACATGCGTCTCTTTCCCCATGTTAGCAAATGAGGAAAAGTCTTTCTGGGCCAGTGTGCATCACGTGACCGACTCAAACGGTGTAATTCCACTTTCGGCCACTATTTAAATTCTGCATTGACGTGTGGCGCACTTTCTGGGGGCTTGGACTTTTCCAGCAGCCTTCAGTTTGTACAGGAAGTTACAGAAGCACCCACATCCTGTTCGATTTGATTTCCTATTTATTTCTATTTCACTACAATACAGCCATAATTTATTCCGATTTATTCAGATCTTATAAGATTAATTTCATCAGTCTGTTTACAGCCTCCAATTATTGTACTGATGGAAAATGTAAACTTTTCAGATATTATACAGGCAATCTATTTTTTTTTTTTTTTTTTTTTTTTTTTTTTTTTTTTTTTTT
>NW_024680320.1:0-539 GCF_008729295.1 Plectropomus leopardus | reverse complement strand
TTGAAGCAATGTCTGGCCAAGTGGATCTGATCACCTTTGCTCATGAGCACATGGGAGTTGATTCTTATGAAAGGTTTTTGGTGTATTCTACGAGGGGAATGGCCACTTTATGGGGCACACACCAAGATGATGTCTGCAAGCTGTAACAGTGGCTCATGCTCCAGGATGTTTCACTTTTTTTGATTACTAACTTGAAAAGATTCGAGTAAAGACTTAACTCTGCTCGCAGAAAACAGTGACGTGAAACTGAAACTTTGCTGACATACAACCAGCTGCAGTTGGTGTCGGACCCTGATGTTATGACCTAGCACCTGTTAGCTTACGGTAACAATGATGTCTGTCTGTGTTTCAGATTTACCTTCAGGTGTCCAGAAAGTGATTATTGTCAAAGAGGACCAGAAGGACCCAGAGCCCCCACACATTAAAGAGGAGCGGGAGGACCCAGAGCCCCCACACATTAAAGAGGACCAGGAGGACCCAGAGCCCCCACACATTAAAGAGGAGCGGGAGGACCCAGAGCCCCCACACATTAAAGAGGA
>NW_024680319.1:0-263 GCF_008729295.1 Plectropomus leopardus | reverse complement strand
AGAAATATAATCATAATTTATATATATAAAGTCTACAGCTACAGTCACGTCAGTTTTATTCATATAGCCCATTATTACAAATCACAAAGTTGCCTCAAGGGACCTTAAATGATATCAAAAATATACATTTTGACCAGTATGCAATAAAAAAATTCAGCAAACACTTTTTTTGCTGAAATATTTCTCACTGATAAATTAGGGGAACTTTTGCATACCATTTTACTTTCTAGAAAAATTAAACTGTGGCAACGTGGATATTGCCC
>NW_024680318.1:0-675 GCF_008729295.1 Plectropomus leopardus | reverse complement strand
GAATTTGATGTCTGCAACACATTACAAAAAAGTTGCAACAGGGACAATTTAAGACTGTGAAAAGTTCCAAACTGCAGTGTGAAACATTTGTGACTGTGTTTAACTGAATATCAGTCACTAATCATTGTGTTGTGTTTTTATTCACACAGCGTCCACAGAGGATCAAAGTCTATAGGAGAGTTTACACACTGATGCTTCTTCAGGATGGGGCACGGTGGCTTTGTGGTTCGGAACGGGGTTCGGTCTGGCTTCTGTGTGGAGTTTGCATGTTTCTTCCCGTGTCTGCTTGGGTTCTCTCCAGGGTCTCTGGCTTCCTCCCAAAGACAAACACAAGCAGCATGATGACTCTAAATTGCCCTTAGGTGTGACAGTGAGTGTGTATGGTTGTTCGTCTATATGTGTCGGCCCTGCGATAGTCTGGCGAACTGTCCAGGGTGTACCCCGCCTTCCACCCGATGACAGCTGGGATTGGCTCCAGCCCCCCCGCGACCCTTACGAGGACAAGCGGTTACAGCGGTGACTGGCTTCTTCAGGACCTTCATGAGTCCATCATCTGTCCTCTAGCACCTCCCTCAGGTCAAACTCACATCCTACACACAGTCTGGGACCTCCCATCAACTGTGATCCTCAACACACTGAACTCTGTGATCACTGACAGGAGGAGACTGTCTGTCC
>NW_024680317.1:0-1057 GCF_008729295.1 Plectropomus leopardus | reverse complement strand
AAGAAAAAGCAGAGAGCCACTGGTCTGAGATTTTGGCAGATTTTGATTTGAAACCCTTGCACACAAACAGTCCAACGCAGAGCAGAGTAAACTCTATCGGATTTGACTTGTGAGGCATCATCCTGTTAAACTTCGCCTTTTAAGTACCATCAGGCTACATCCCAGTGCTATGCATCATCTTTTTTTTCTTCTTCCGAAACCTGTTGGCAAGAAAACTCTGAAGCTTTTTAAATCTCAGAAAACAACCAAACAAAATCCCGAAAGCAGATTGCAGACTAAGCATTCACAAAATCAGGATTTACTCTCAAAATATATTCTGCTCTCGTACTCTGACCCCGTGATCTGTGTACAGTAATCTTGGCTCGCCGAGTGAGAACAGCTTGGGTTTGTTTGGTGTTCATTCAAATGTTATGGTATTAATAAAGTTTGTGTGAGTTAATTTCTCCTCTGAGTCCACACATACTGTCTGGCATTTGCTGCCCTTTTAATTCTTTATTTTTGAGGCTTGGAGGGGGAGCCATGTAAGGGTGGGTGCCAAAAATGAAACACAAAAAGTAGAAACTGGTCATGTAATGAAAAACATACTGCATCTTTTCTTCATCAGTCACCAAACTTCCAACAGTTATATTTAACTGTTTATTCAGATTGCTGGCATTTAAATTCTTTTTTTTTTTCTGCCTTAAATCAACCGACCCATAAAAACGATGGATGGAAACACTTTTATTGTTAAAATGTGCAGTGTCATACCAGCCGTTCTTATTCCAAAGTCATCAAATACTGTCGCTTTTGCAGTGATTTTGGTGTAAGATCCCAACGGCAAATCCACCTTTTGTAGCTGTATGATACACCACTGGATCATCAAATAAGCTTCCTACACACACACACACACACAAAGACACGCACAAATGGAGGAAGGAGGGGATTGCCTCGGTTCACATGCTTTTGTGTGTGTTTGTGTTTGAGCATCTTCAGCTGTGAGGAAAGGCCGGTGTGTCATCCTCCTCCATCTGTCTCCATCATTTTATATTCCTTCATTTTTTTCTCCCCACCTTCAATC
>NW_024680316.1:0-368 GCF_008729295.1 Plectropomus leopardus | reverse complement strand
AACATAACATAACATAACATAACATAACATAACATAACATAACATAACATAACATAACATAACATAACATAACAAAACAAAACAAAACAAAACAAAACATAACATAACATAACATATAACATAACATAACATAACATAACATAACATAAAACAAAATAAAACAAAATATAACTAAACTAAACTAAACTAAACTAAATAAATAAATAGCCCAGCAAACCATCAGGAAGGTTTGTGCTGCTCATGATTACATTGTGCGGAGTTATTACATAACATGTATATTTATTTGACTAAGTGCTGCTGTATTGTAATGAATGTGACAGTAACAGGTGTGTGTGTAGGTGCAGCTGTGTTACCAGCAGCAGGATGGT
>NW_024680315.1:0-620 GCF_008729295.1 Plectropomus leopardus | reverse complement strand
AAGTGCTCATTCAAAACGACATCCCAACCACACTGTGATAGAAGACTTGAAGATCTAATCCAATGTTATGACTGACATTCACATGCTTCAATTCATTATTGAAGTCTATTTTAAATGTCTCACAAACAGACAAAAAAAAAAAGAATTGAAAGGCCCAGATCTTACTTTGATTCTGTATAAAATCTTTTTAATTCAGCCTCGGACCCTCAAATTAAGGGTAAATGGTAATGAACTGTGTTTATATTGTGCTTTTACACTACATGTCACATTCACCCATTTACACTCATACATACACTGATGGCCAAGGCTACCATACATGGTGCCACCTGCTACTCAGTAACCAATCACACACATTCACACACCAGTGAAACAGCCATCAGGAGCAATTTGGGGTTTTAGTATCTTCCCCAAGGATACTTCAACAACAAGAGGAATTGGGGATCGAAGCACTGATCTGCATATTTAACACAACACAACACAACACAACACAACACAACACAACACAACACAACACAACACAACACAACACAACACAACACAACACAACACAACACAACACAACACAACACAAGTCAACACTAAACAAAACAACCACATGCATCCATAAAGGGCACGTGGCA
>NW_024680314.1:0-352 GCF_008729295.1 Plectropomus leopardus | reverse complement strand
CACACAGTCACATGACTCAAACACAACCACTGTTAACCTGTACACTATCAGCACTACTACCAGTACTTCCAGTACTACCAGTACTACCAGTACTAACAGTACTATCAGTCAGTACTATCAGTGCAGGGTCTGTGTCTGCATTAACCCTTTCAAATCTGAGCAAATGGGTTTGATTTCTCTCAAAAACATGGAAAAGAGGCAATAAGCAACCAAAAAATTACTAAGATTTAAGAAAAGTTCCTAGAAACTTACCAAAAAAATGAAAACAAAATCAAAACAAAAGAAAAAAGCAACAGGAAATTGCCTGGAGGCAAAAGTGCTAAAATAAAACCAAAAAAATGACACACACGGG
>NW_024680313.1:0-797 GCF_008729295.1 Plectropomus leopardus | reverse complement strand
CTCACAGCTGGCCTGGGAACGCCTCGGGGTCCCCCGGGAAGAGCTGGACGAAGTGGCCGGGGAGAGGGATGTCTGGGCTTCCCTGCTTAGGCTGCTGCCCTCGCGACCCGACCCCGGATAAGCGGAAGAAAATGGATGGATGGATGGATGGATATTTTAAATCCAGAGGTGATTTAGCTTCTGCAGTTGTTGCTCCCAAACTCTGGAGTAGCCATGCCTTTGTAATCAGAATTGCTGAATCTGTGCCTTGCTTTAAGCGGCTCCTGACAAGTCATTTGTATAGGTTAACCTTTTTATAAAATTTACCCTGTATGCCACAAGTAACACTTACCTATGTATAATCCTTATGTATATGTATGTATGTTTTTATGCATGTGTATGTACTTGAATTTTTATGTGTTTATTTTATCTAAATGTGCGCTTTTTAACTGTTTTAGAAAGTGCCATATAAATAAAGCATTATTATTATGTATGCATACATATATCTAGTAGACCACCTTCACACACACACACAGAAGCAAACACATTTCCTCAAATACTCACACAGAGCACATGCATGAGTGCAAACGTACACAACTAGCTCCGAAGCACACAAACACACAGGCAACCACTGGGGTATTGCACATTGTGCTCAGTATTCTTTTCAGGCGATAGACATAGCCTAGATGATAATGAAAAATAAAATGCTCAGATTGTCTCTATGAAATAATCTTTGGAAGGTTATTGGTTATTTGTATGTAAACATTCTTATGTGTAATTTCTTGTGTAAATTAAGGATATTTTAGTCAATTCTCAGA
>NW_024680312.1:0-565 GCF_008729295.1 Plectropomus leopardus | reverse complement strand
AACCTGTGCTTACACCATAATATAAACATATCCCACTTTCACTCTTACACTAATAAAAGATTTTGAACGGCCATGAGGCGGAGTGATACATGCAGTTGTGTTAAAAGTTAACAGTCCCAGTGATGTTGTACTCCTATATCAGCACTTATGGGATGCCTCTCAACCAATCAAATTGCTTGCTAATGTTAGTTTAAGCACATATAATCCAAAAATAAGCATGTAAATACCATAGACTGTAAAAATAATGGATGCCGCTACTGTGAAGTCACCTGTTGTTTTGAGGCCTCAAGTTCGGCATTTCGGCAGTCAACATCTTGGTTTTTAAGGGCCACAAGTTACCATATTTGGACAGTTGTTGTGAACCAGCAAATAGCTTTGTGGACCAACACCATGTTTTGGTACCAGGCTGTAAACTTTATTATTTTAGGACTGATGCGCTATTTCAGGACTGGCTCTCAAGTAGGATTGGCTTAATTTTTCAGCCACAGTGTCTTGCCGCTTGGTGAGGACTAAACTGGGACCATTTAACAGCAACACTATCCTAAATTGAATAGACTACAGTAAA
>NW_024680311.1:0-584 GCF_008729295.1 Plectropomus leopardus | reverse complement strand
ATGTCAGTTTGATCAGATCGTTGCATGAGAGCAGCAGCGATAATGTGGTGCAATGTACCTGAACAGTTTGTAAAAGTTGTCTCCGTTACAAATGTCTCTCTATTTGGCTTGATGACCCGCTGTGATCAATAGAGAACAGTCCCTCAGTTCAACAGCCCCGCTGTGATCAATAGAGAACAGTCCCTCAGGTACACAGCCTCGCTGTGATAAATACATAACCGTCCCTCAGTTAAACAGCCCCACTGTGATAAATAGAGAACAGTCCCTCAGGTAAACAGCCCCGCTGTGATAAATACATAACCGTCCCTCAGTTAAACAGCCCCACTGTGATAAATAGAGAACAGTCCCTCAGGTAAACAGCCCCGCTGTGATAAATAGAGAACAGTCCCTCAGTTCAACAGCCCCGCTGTGATCAATAGAGAACAGTCCCTCAGGTAAACAGCTCCGCTGTGATAAATAGAGAACAGTCCCTCAGGTAAACAGCCCCGCTGTGATAAATAGAGAACAGTCCCTCAGGTAAACAGACCTGCTCTGTGTAACCGGAGCTGAGGGTTGAAAACAGCGTCCAGTAGTTTCCGTTGTCG
>NW_024680310.1:0-388 GCF_008729295.1 Plectropomus leopardus | reverse complement strand
GTATTTGACGACTTCCGAATGAGAACAAGCTGAATAATCGAATCGTATGTAGAGGCTGAAAAGTGTGGTCATTAGAAATGTTACTTATGTTGTACATTAGCATTTAATTTATTTTTTGCCTGAAGATGCCCCTCAACTTTAAAAAAATGCAATGCAGTGCAGTACATTTGCACTGACCTAATTTTTACTTAGATACTTTAAAAAAAATTTAAAATAACAGTTCTTCTACTTGAGTATAATCTTTGAGTTCTTTTTCCGCCACTGTCACACATAAATGGCAGGGCACCATGCAAGGTACTGACTCAAACATTTGCAAATTAGGGTTTAGGGAATGGGAAATTAGTGGACGACCCGCTCTGTCTGCTCAGCAGACAACCTTAGATAGATA
>NW_024680309.1:0-219 GCF_008729295.1 Plectropomus leopardus | reverse complement strand
AACTTGAATAGTTTGTGGAGGCATATCACTGCACGGTGGTTATTCCAGTTTCATCCTTGTTCCTCAGGTGTGGATGGAGGCTTGTGCTCAGGTTCTCTTCTCCTATGGTGTTGCATCAGGAACCTTAATCACACTGGGCAGCTACAACAAAGTCAACAACAACTGTTACAAGTAAATATGAATGGCAGTTCAACTGTAGCAGGTAGCAGTTGTAGTGGG
>NW_024680308.1:0-678 GCF_008729295.1 Plectropomus leopardus | reverse complement strand
AAAAGTTTGACTTTTTTCATCAACATTAACTTGTTAATCAAGTAAAAGCAGAACAATGACATTATTTGTGAAATTCATCCTCCTTTACATTTTTTTTTTCTTTCTTTAATCTCTTTTAATGATTTTTTTAATTTGCAAAACGTAGATTTCCCAAGACATCAAACATCAGAAGTAACTTTTACATCAATGCTGAGAAACTTATGAATGGAAACTTTTTATTTGGATTATTAACATCACTCCTGTGTGCTGTACGAACAAGCATGATGTGCAATTAAAAAAATCTGTCTTCTAAAATGAAAAAGCATTTTAAACATTATCAAGAGAAAATAAAAATCTGTAAAAAATAATCATGTTCTGCTTTCTCTGCAATGTACCACAAAAGTAGCTTCTGTGCAGCACATAAATAATGAAATTAAGTTGTCAGTAAATAAATTAAAGAACATGATGCACATCATAACCTTTTTGTTTTTAGCTGAGTCAGGGTTTCTTCAACCAGGAAAATAAAGATTATCAATGTCAGTTTTTGTATTTTTAAATCATTATTATGAAAATGTCTCTCAGGGTTGCAAATTCAAAGGTCTTTTTTGAAAAAAATTTCAGATGTGAGTCATCCAACATTCAGCAAGTTAAGTTTCCTTTGTATCAATAAACCAAAGATCACAAAGTTTACAGTCCAAA
>NW_024680307.1:0-563 GCF_008729295.1 Plectropomus leopardus | reverse complement strand
CGGAGCTCCTGTATCACTGACCACCACATCAGACACGACACTGCCCAGACAGACAAACTGTGGCCTGCCTGTCACGTAGTCAGTAATCCAGGAGGAGATCACAGAGCCACTAACACCCATCCCCCGCAGCTTCTCACCCAGCAGCACTGGCTGGATGGTGTTGAAAGCACTGGAGAAATCAAAGAATGTGATCCTCACAGTGCCTCCTCCACCATCTAGATGCAAATGAGCTCGTTGCAGCAGGTAGATGATGGCGTCATCGACTCCAACATGGGGCTGATAGGCAAATTGCAGAGGGTCCAACAAAGTCCTCACCTGTGGCCTCAGCTGGGCTAAGACCAGTCTCTCCAGTACCTTTATCACGTGAGACATGAGAGCCACTGGTCGATGGTCCGACAGGTCAGGTGAAGTCGACTTCTTGGGGACAGGAACCAGGCATGACATCTTCCACAGCAGTGGGACTCGCTGCTGACTCAGGCTCAGGTTGTAGATGTAGCTCAGCACAGATGACAGTTGGCTGGCGCAGGTCCTCAGGATCCTGGGGGTGATGCCATCAGGGCCTG
>NW_024680306.1:0-1032 GCF_008729295.1 Plectropomus leopardus | reverse complement strand
TATTGGAACACTGATTCTGAAAATCTGCTCTCAGACTGACATGAACATCGCATCGATAATCTCCTGTGAGCTGAACTTCTGTAAAAACTGCACTGACTTCTTACATTTTGAGATAATTTTGGGGGAGCAGTTTCAATTATTGCATCTCGGTCATAGTTTTATCAGAGCAGCGCCTAGTGGACATTAGACAAACTGCTCCTGAGGACACTTCAGGTCTGACCTGTACCAGCTGTATGTGCTAAAATAACTTAAATAATTCTAATTGAATAGACAAAATACACAAAATAGGCAAAATACACATTATCATTATGAAATAACAAAATATGAGTTAAAACTGTACCTGTCTCTGCATGTTCTTCCATCTCCTCCATCTCCGCCTCTGCAGCCTGCAGACGGCCAACACATCAGAAACAGAGAGTAAAAAACTGATTTAATAATAAAAGAAATTAATTTTATTGTGGAGGTTAAAACTCGAACAACACCTGTCATATAAAAAAAACTGGGCCATTTTTTAGTTGCACGGAGAAGGGAAAACATCTAAAAAGGTCAAAACATCATTTAACTTTATTGAAATTAACTAAAAAATCAGGCAGTATGACAGTTTGCTCCATTTGATCTTTTTTTGGTTTCCTGTATTCACAAAAGACTGAAGGGGGGAAATATTTGCTGTTTTTAGCTGTTTTGTTGTAGTTATAATATTTTAAATCACAATTACATTCTTGCATTTTTGTTAGGTAAATCATAATAATGATAAAACGTCTCCAGTCTTTCTTCTTTTTTGAGTATTGCAACTCCATACATGTAGTTTCCACTTTCGGCACTTTTTTGAAAATGAGAAAGTAAAGAAAGACTCGAAGAAGAATGAAGAAAATAGCACTACATTGTGGAGGTACAACAAAAGACTACACATAAAAATTCAAATTTCTGTACGCCCTGAATGTGTTCATCTTTGATCTCTTATTTGAATTATTTGCTTTTTTTCTTTTATTAACCCTTTGAAATCTGGATCAACACCATCTTTTCTTGTGCTGC
>NW_024680305.1:0-523 GCF_008729295.1 Plectropomus leopardus | reverse complement strand
GTAAAGCAGTAAACGATTAATTGATGGGTGGATACTCTCAGCATCTGACATTAAAATCATAAACTGCTCAAACATTCAGAGTCTTGTGAAGAAGCAGAAGTGGAAAGACTTTGCATCCAACACTCTGAAGGGAAGGGCACAAGTGTTTTCACAAAGCACACATTTTATATTGGTGAGTTAGACTATGATAATTATGGACAGTTTATCAAGCGTTCAAAAAAGAAGACCAATAGCATGTCCAAACATTTCTGGTTTGAAATGGATGGAGAGAAACAACACGTGAATGTTTTCCTTGCAACCAGGACGATTTCAGCACATCAAGAAGTGTTACTTCCCGGTGGAGTCACCAAGAAATCTTTTGGAGGAGAGGGAGGAGGGCTCCCATAATCTGCCAGACATCAGCCTTCAGTCATTCTGTTACATGTCCCAGACCCGCTGAACTGTAATTGAATACTCTGAAACAACCCTGAAAGCTACAGTTTCACACGCAAAGACAATAAACCAGGACTTTTCCCTCTACGCA
>NW_024680304.1:0-365 GCF_008729295.1 Plectropomus leopardus | reverse complement strand
GACAAGCATTAAGGTTGTATCACAAATTTACAAATGTTTAAATTTGTGCTGGAGGGAATGCCACCAGATAGGGGACCACACACAGATATTTTGGGATTGCCCAAAGTTAGAAAATTATTGGGAAGGGATACGGAAAGAATTATTCTCTATACTGAACATTGATTTACCTCTTATCCCACAGTTTTATATCATTGGAGCACTCCCCAAGGGGAGATGGGAAAAAAAGAAACTGTATTTATTACATGTTTTAATATTAATAGCCAGGAAGATGATAACTCTCTTATGGCTAAAATCGCTCCCTCCTACTGTACCTCAATTGCAAGAAAGAGTGAAGAAGGTATACTTAATGGAGAAGATAACTGCAC
>NW_024680303.1:0-563 GCF_008729295.1 Plectropomus leopardus | reverse complement strand
TTTACTAATGTGGGGTCTTGTTATATGATAGCAGTTGCACATACACTACAGGCTTTGTTACTCCCACATGCAAAATATTTTGTTACATTTTAAAATGAAAAAAAGGAACACTATCTGTAATCTCAATTCTATTATTGCCAATATAATAAAATAGCTTTTATTTAAGATCCTACTTGGGTACTACACAGTTACAGCTAATATTTATCTTTGTCTTCCTAAAAAATAAACAAAGGATGCACTTTTTGTAAATGTACAGGAAAATCTATTGAACATGTTTTTGTAGATTTTTTTTTGTCAAGCTATGTCGCTTACAAAATTATTAGATATATTAATCATTTTTTGAAAACAATATCTTAAAAGTAAGCAATCAATTATTTGATTTTGTGTAGCATAATATATACTATACATAAAATGACATCATAAAAAAATTCCAAATTACCCTCCTTTTCTATTTTAGAGATTCTCATTTTTTATTTTTTTAAAAAATGTGTTTGTTTCTGTTTTATTTATTTACTTGGGTTTCAATTTTTTGTTATATTTTAAGTTGTATTTGTTTTTTATTT
>NW_024680302.1:0-229 GCF_008729295.1 Plectropomus leopardus | reverse complement strand
GTGCAGGAGACCATAGTTTGCTTCCCATATGGGTGTGAGTTTTTTTTCCTTTTTTGTCTGCACCTTATCATGTGCCTCTTTTACCTAAACCTAAACATCTCTGACTTTGTTACCTCATCCCAACCATTGAGACAGCCTGTGTTGGTTGCCAAGCGCTGTTGTGTAAACATAAGGACCATGCTTCTTCATCCCACCATGTGCATTTGTTGACATCACAGTAATGGCATCC
>NW_024680301.1:0-490 GCF_008729295.1 Plectropomus leopardus | reverse complement strand
CAGCATTTTAGGCACTTTTCATTCTTCTTTTTTCAGAATCTCAGCTGTGTTCATGCATGTGTTCGTGGCATACGTTTTGGACAGATTGTGTCTTTTTTTGTTTAATGCATGAAAGTTTACCACAGTTCATTCACACACCCTACCCACATTGGCAAAAAGGCCCAGAATTGGTCCTTGAGGAACCCCATATGTAATTAATTTAGTGCGTTTATTGTATTTTATACTGAATAGCATTAACCCTTTAGGGACTGTTTACTGCATTTTACACATTTTTTTCCATCCTTCCTGTTGTGATAACTGTGTGTGTGTTGATGCATGTGTCCTAAATGTAGTCCAGATTGTGTATTTGAGTGTAATCAGTGAATTTGCAGCTCAGCTCCTACAATAAGTCTAAAATACACTGTGGAAACTAAATAGTTACATTCAGACTGTCAGGTCCAAAAATGCTCCATTGAAACCCATTCAAACTGACATTTTTGATCCCACAGCC
>NW_024680300.1:0-494 GCF_008729295.1 Plectropomus leopardus | reverse complement strand
ATTAGATTAGATTAGATTAGATTAGATTAGATTAGATTAGATTAGATTAGATTAGATTATGCACAGCTTGTCCAAAGGAGACAAAGTAAGTTGTGAAGTTGTCAAAAGTATTGATGTTTTGATATTTTTTCTCTACTTTGTCTTTAAAATGATACCACACATATTCAATAGCATTGGAAGCACCAATGCTATTAAAAAAAGAAAAAAAATAAAACATTTGCACAGATGAACCAACATGAAAGACAATCTGCTGGTCTTGTTTTAGGGTGGAGAGACGATCAGCTAATTGGTTTGCCATTGGATAAATCAGAGCTGATCAGACTGATGGATTTGAGGAGCAGGTGCTGCAGAGGTGAGTGAAAGCAAACTTTCTGTTGCTGCTGTTACACAGTTTACATCCAGCACTGCACAGTGGCATGCACGGTTCCCATTGGAAGTCAGTCCATTTCATTAAAACTAAAAAACACTAAAATGAGAGGGCTGATGTTCTGAGA
>NW_024680299.1:0-400 GCF_008729295.1 Plectropomus leopardus | reverse complement strand
GTGTTGGTGTGACCTTCACCACTTATTTGTTTTTGTGCAGTAACCCTGGGGAGGCTCCTGCCATGTCAGGTCTAGGTTTAATTAGATAGCTCTAAAGACTTAAATAGAGAGGAAACCAGATGAGTTCTATTATAAGTCAGTTTGACATGTCAATATTTAACCTAGGGATAGTGTGTGATGGCTTTTGCTGAACTTTCTTCATACACATTGTATTCTATGTGAATTGAGGGAGTCGGGGCATTTTTTTTTGTTATATGCGGTAGTTTCGTTTAATGCTGAGCTGTAGTTGTGTCCTTCTGAAATGTTTACAACCGTAATTGCTCTGTGTAAGCTTTGTATTTGTGTGGCCACATGCAGTGGCGTGCACAGACTTTTTGAAGGGCAGGGGCGAAAAGGAAAA
>NW_024680298.1:0-270 GCF_008729295.1 Plectropomus leopardus | reverse complement strand
ACTGTCCTCACTGTGTCCATCTTCACTGTGTCTCTGACCATCCTCCTTGTGTCTCTGACTGTCTCACTGTGTCTCTGACTGTCCGCACTTTGTCTTTGACTGTCCTCCTCCTCGTGTCTGTCTGTCTTTTTAACTTCAGTCCTCAAACATTTGACCTACGATGACTCAAATACAACACGACAACAGAGTCAAGAAAACACACACACGCACACACGCACGCACGCACACACACACACACACACACACACACACACACACACACACACACAC
>NW_024680297.1:0-328 GCF_008729295.1 Plectropomus leopardus | reverse complement strand
TGAACGTTCAGCGCTGACGTGCCGTCACATGTTACCGTCCGTCTCCTTTATGAGGAAGTCTGGATACAGATCAGGCCCCCAGTACACAGGAAGTGCACCGCCCTCTGTAGCAAAAATTTAGTGGCCGAAAGTGAAACTACAGCGTCACGTGACGCACGCTGGCGCAGAGAGACTTTTCCCGGTTTGTTAACATTGAGAAAGAGACCTCCTTAAATCACTGGATCATTTTGTTTGAGACATCTTGACTTTTCAGAACGCATTTTTTATAGCCATTATTAAACACATTAAGTCCTAAAGACGTAAAATGCGCTATTTTCCGAATCAAGAT
>NW_024680296.1:0-436 GCF_008729295.1 Plectropomus leopardus | reverse complement strand
ATCTGTATGTGCTATTTTTCATATATAACGATATAATAACTATATAATGTGAGAAGCAACTGGCCCCCACGTCTTTTCATATCATCTAAACTGGGCCCCATTCAAAAAAGCTTGGACGCCCTTGCTTTAGACACCAGATGGCAGCACCATAGCACATCATGATTGTAGAAACTTAGACTTAGACTTAGACGACTTTATTGATCCCCGGAGGGAAATTTAATTGTCACAGCAGCTTGGCACGTAAGACATACAGAGACATACACAGAAAAATAAGAAGAATAATAGAAGATAGAAATAAACATAAATATATAAAAATAGAATAAATAGAATGCTGAGGTAGTGCAAAAGAGTACTGAGGTAGTGCAAATGCAGTGGTAAGGTGCAATCTGATGATGGTAAGGATACACATGAGCATGGTAATGATGACAGCAGAATA
>NW_024680295.1:0-1256 GCF_008729295.1 Plectropomus leopardus | reverse complement strand
TGTTTGGTTCATTTGATTATCAGATTCACTAAGTTAAGTAAGCTCTAAGAGCAATAAAACCTTAAACACAAAAAAGACACACAACGACTGTAAATAATATAAAAATGTGATACACTTCACTTCTTCTGAAAGTCAAAGTTCTCCCGTTTTTTAGTGACCCCAAATTAATCCCACTTGACTGAAAATTACCAACTCAAATGGGGATAAAAAGAACCAAATAAATGTAGAAACAAATATATGAGGGATTCCTTTAATTTTACCATCTGAACAGTATTGCTGTGTACTGTGCACATTACTGTTGACCAAACTCTCACTGAGGGGACTTCTGCAGTCTACCTACCAATCAGTGGCCACTAGATGGCTGTAATGTACCAGAGAGACTATGATGATCCAGGAGTAGAGACAAATTATACAGTGGGCATTTTTTTTGTGTTATTGGCAGTGTCTGCTGAAAGCTTGAGTCAGAACTTTTTGTTCTTCACTACCTTTATGAGTCCAGGATTTTTTGAGAATAGCACATCATGTTTCAAAACTACAAAATTCAGGCGAAGCTGCCATCTGAACCTGACCACATAAGATCTCAAAGAGGGAATATTTGCATAAAATGATGTACAATAAATTATTTTATTTGATGAAAAATGGCAAACTACAAAAATAGCTTACACATTATAAGTCTTAAAGTGTATAGCATAGGAAATGCCAAATCAACAAATATATGCCCAACTGTGGTTTTCCTTAAATGAATACCCAGAACTCTGAATTTTACCAAAGAAGTACTACATGTAGGCATGGGTGAGACAATGAGACAGTGCGACAATAGCCCCCCAGGGGCCCCCCTGACACCTTGGCCCCCTTGGCCTGAGCCCAATAGGCCCATTCAGTGATCCATCCTCACACGAAGAGATACCTCTACTTTAGCAAACATACTGAGAACTTTTTCTACCACTGTTACTTGCCAGGAAAATGTCAGCTGTTTAGTATGAGTAAGAAATTGCTTATAGGCGCCATGGGCAGATTGAGAGTCATCGGGCCCGTGGGCACAGATATGCAAAAGGACCATCTCCTATAAAACCAAGACACACAAATTTTGTGGTGGTTTAGCCTTTTTTTCTTTATTATTTAGTGCATTTGTTTTTGTCTCTTTGTGGTTGTTTTGCCACTTTTTGCAGTTATTGTGTGTCTTTTTGCGGTTCCTTTTCATCTCCTTATGGTCTTTTGTGTCCCTCAATGGTACATGTTAATAGGAGTAGATTTTA
>NW_024680294.1:0-552 GCF_008729295.1 Plectropomus leopardus | reverse complement strand
ACACATAATAAATGAGGCATTCTGGTGTGCTGTGAGGGGAAAATAGAGGGAAAAGACAACATTGCTTCAGATAATATATGTGTACAGGGCTCTCAAGTTTTGAACTGAGTTCAGAGTGAGATTTTTGCGGTGACAGCAGAGGTTTCTTTGGGGTGGGTATGGGGCTCTTATCTGATAATGGCACATAAATTCGTACAAATATGCAGGTGTATGTGTGTGTGTATTTGGAGGAACTCGGGAGAGGAAAAGCAGCAATGTGATAACAACTTAGGATTTTAATTTTAATTTTAATTAGCCTGCTTGCTCTGCCTGAAAAGGAAAAAACCTGACGATCAGCCGATTCAATATGTGTAATATAGTGGGGCTGTTAAGCTCTTAAAATATGGACAATCGTGCTTTTTGTGAAAAAAGGAATGAAACTTTCAGAGTTTGTTCTTCAGGACATAGGCTTCAATTTAAGATGTGGAGGCATTCTCAGTTTGACCTCTGAGGTCAGCTAGCTTGATTTTTATCATTTTGAACATCTTTTTATCTTTTATTAGTGCTGTCAAT
>NW_024680293.1:0-475 GCF_008729295.1 Plectropomus leopardus | reverse complement strand
TCTGCCATAATGTCTTCACTAATGCTAAATGCTGTACTTTAATGTTTAATTCTTAGTGTGGATTTTATCCTCCTTTGCCTACACCACCCCTAACAGGGTTTGTGTTGTTTCAGGGATCTTGTTCTTATATTTATTTTTTCATATTTCTCTCTATGTGTTTGATGTTTGGTGCCTCTAGAGGCTAGAGAGAAAAAATGTTGCATATGGGAGGATCTCATGTCTGTACTTCCTGTCTTGTATTCACTGAGTACTGCCCCTACAGGTCAGAACAAACTTTGCATGTTTCACTCTTGCTCACCTGTGTACATTTCTAGTAATTGCAACCATGATTACTCTGTTTGTCTTTGTGTCACTGCACCCTGAAGAAAGCGCAAGCCGATACGCGTTGGTGTAATTTTAATGAATGTCGCCCATTAAATTAAAGGCCTTTTACATTTTTCAAACCCACTTGAGTGCCTGGACTTGGATTTTTTTG
>NW_024680292.1:0-237 GCF_008729295.1 Plectropomus leopardus | reverse complement strand
AGGTTCTGCCCATGTTATGAGTTCAAATGTGAGCGGTACTGAACCCTTGCCAGTGTTTGATTTGTCTGTTCTGGACTATTGTAGAAACACAGCAGTGAAGATAACAGACTCTGTATACGAGGACCTGCTCCTTATGTAATTATAAACAGATAATTCTCATGAAACGGAAAGACAACATTTCATATTTTCAGATTATACACTAAAGATAAACAGACGTATTACATGATATTCCATTTC
>NW_024680291.1:0-531 GCF_008729295.1 Plectropomus leopardus | reverse complement strand
ACAAAATGTATACACGACATGGCCTTAGAACTCGAGGTCGACCGATATTGGTTTTTCAGGGCCAATACTGATATAGATGATTAGTCCTTAATGAGACCAATAATCAATATTTGGAACTGATATGCTTTTAAAATAATAATGAAAATCTCTCTCAAAATTTAGAATTTGGATTATAACAAACTCCAACACAAAACTTTGTTTAAATGCTTTTAGCAAATGGCGATCATCAAATAAAACACGATACAGATAACAAAATGCCAAATATCGGCCCTGATAATCGGCCAGGCCGATAATCTGTCGACATCTAATTTACGTGTATTTGTTTGGCTCAGAGTGAATGAATCTCTGTGATACTTTGACGGTTTTTAACCAGCGTTGTATCAAAACATTGTCGGTGGTGTGTGTAGATGAACTGTGGTAAACTTTAGAGAAAGTCAACAAATGATGCAAATTGATGCAAAACAGCCAGCAGAGTTTTGCTGATTCTCAGGCTGAACTTCTGCATTTTCGCATTTCCCGCCACCACCCCAG
>NW_024680290.1:0-528 GCF_008729295.1 Plectropomus leopardus | reverse complement strand
GCATCTGCATTTATTTTGTCATCCAGAAATTGATGTTTTTATTGTGCCGTCGCTCACTGGAGCCAAAGAAAAGCTCTTTCTGGTCTTTACGGTTTAAGCAGAGGAGGGAAGTAAACTTAATGTGATTATATTAAAATTCTTAAAGAAAGATGTTAAATAATTTGTTTCCAGTGTTGAATTAAAACACGCAGGGTTCATACGGTCATAAAAACCTGGAAAAGTCATGGAATTTGCAAATAGCAATTTTCAGGCCTTGAAAAGTTTTGGGAAAAATAAATATATCCTGTAGATTTTGGAAAAGTCGTGGAAATCTGTTTCACAAGCCTGTATAATAACACATGATGTGTTCAAAGACTCTCGTTCATTTGAAAATGCAACAATAATTTTTCCACAGCTCCTGGTGTGAAGTGCTGTCATTTTTGTGATATTTTAAGAAAATATGCCTTCAAATTTTTGATGTAAAACAAAAACAACCTAAAGTTTTTCTTCAAAAATCACCAAAAATAAAAAAAATCCCCTAAAGAATAA
>NW_024680289.1:0-352 GCF_008729295.1 Plectropomus leopardus | reverse complement strand
TTGTTTAGGAATGGTACTTTTTTTACCCTCAAGTACTCTCCAGCCTCAAAGATGCCGTGTCGTTCGGGCTCCTCTCTCCTGTGTGTGTGTGTGTGTGTGTGAGTAGTGAATTTTGGCTTCCTCGTCCTCCTGCCCCCCTCCCCCACACCCCCACTGCCTCTGCTCACTCTGCAGCTGCTTCTAAATAATGATCTCAGCGCTCAGCAGGCTTCAGTCGCCAGAAATAGAGCTGCTTTATTTTCCAGACTTGCGCAAACCCTCTTTTACCCCGTAAATATAACCGCTGTCCCAAAGCTGCGTTCTCAGAGAGAGTGTGTGTGTGTGCATGCATGTCCACCATGTGTGTGCACGC
>NW_024680288.1:0-554 GCF_008729295.1 Plectropomus leopardus | reverse complement strand
ATTGTCCTCAACGGACTGCAGCTTCACATCAGAGCCGGGGAGAAGATCGGTATAGTGGGAAGGACCGGCTCTGGTAAGAACCAGTAAGCAACTGTGTGTCTTAGCTGGGGTCCGTTTATAACAAACTTCATCAAAAAACAGAAACTCCCAGAAACCTGAAACCTGATTTAGACCAAACGCAGCTCTCAGTCATTCAGGTTTCTACTGTAAAGAGCTGGGCCCAACATCTGCACGGACCATGGTCTCAGAGTCGATGGTGAGGTCAGGTGTTGTGTGGTGATGAATTGTGTCTCTGTGTATTCAGGGAAGTCGTCTCTGGCCGTGGCGTTGTTTCGGCTGGTTGAACCGGCTGCAGGAAGCATCCTGATCGATGGAGTGGACATCACATCCATCAGCCTGTCTGACCTGCGCACCAAACTGTCCATCATCCCCCAGGACCCTGTCCTGTTCACTGGGAGCATCAGGTAACCTCGACTGCTTCCAGTCTGAGCCAGCCCTAACTATAAGCTTTATCAAAGAGGAGAGTCTGAGCCAGCCCTAACTATAAGCTTTAT
>NW_024680287.1:0-227 GCF_008729295.1 Plectropomus leopardus | reverse complement strand
CGAGATTGTTTTAAAGTGAGAGTTCACCCCAAAATCAGATTTTTTTTCCCCTCACCTATAGTGCTATTTATCAATACAGATCGTTTTGGTTGCTGAGTTGCTGAGTTTTGAAGAGATCAGCCATACAAATGACTGCCTTCTCCCCAATATAATGAAGCTAGATAGCACTCGGCTTGTGCTGCTAAAAACTCAGCAGTGAAATCATGACCCGGTTACTCAAGATAATC
>NW_024680286.1:0-328 GCF_008729295.1 Plectropomus leopardus | reverse complement strand
TATTTTTATTTTCAGTAATAAAATGGTTGGGGGGCCACTTGGCACCCTATCAGGGGCCAGATTTGGACCTCGGGCCGTACGTTGAGTTTTTCTGCTTCCTGTGTGCAGGTGACTCACCTGGTGATCAGACGTCCGCAGTTCTTTCATTTCAAACCCGGAGATTACATCTACATCAACATCCCCGTCATCGCCAAGTACGAGTGGCACCCGTTCACCATCAGCAGCGCCCCGGAGCAGTCAGGTACTCCTCAAAACTCACAGAGACTGAGGTTACGAAGTACTTCTGAAAGTACTGAAGTACTCGTACTTTACTCTGATGAATCTGAGG
>NW_024680285.1:0-331 GCF_008729295.1 Plectropomus leopardus | reverse complement strand
GAAATAGAAAAACAGAGACGACTGGCTGCTCTGCAGGCGATAATCAACCGTCGGCCAAAAACTGTCGGGAACCAAAAGGATGTACAGGAAGGAAACTAAGGCACATAAAAAATATTTTAAAAATCAGGAGGAATTACAGATAAAAAAACAAAAACTTTTATTGAAATGGCCAAAATCTTTTAAAAAATCTAAATCAAACAATACTTTAATGATTTAGCCACTACAATAAATGCTCCTCATTTTCACTTTTTTCACATTTTTGGAGGGCCTGGATTTCCGTCCTGTACATCCTGTTGGTTCCAAAAAACGTGAAAAATTTGGAGGAATTAGA
>NW_024680284.1:0-1087 GCF_008729295.1 Plectropomus leopardus | reverse complement strand
GCAGCAGCAGCAGCAGCGGTCTGCAGCAACAGCAGCGGTCTGTAGCCTGAGGGGAAGCGGCTCAGCGCGGCGTCGTCCTGGCTGCCAGCAGGATGACGCTGCAGGTAGCTGCTGCTGGCCTCACCTTCACTACACTGGCTTTAGATATGAAATATGACAAATGGACACTGGGATGACTTCATGCATAGAACTTTCCTTTACAATGCAGCTGAGTCGTTGCATGCTTTCTCCTCCCTTTAGAGAACTATCTGCAATTTGGGAAACTATTCTATAATCTACGGAACATGCATTTAATATCAAGGTATATTATATCTTCACTTGTAAATGCAGGATAAGGGGAATTATGCTATTTTGTGTGTGCGTTAAGGACTAATGTCTTTCCTATTTTGTATATAAAAATGCTAAAGCATATATTTAAAGCATATGGATGAGCTTATAAAAGTTCACTATTACACTGTTAAAATATTTAACATGTAGACATTTTGATATGTGCCCTAAAAGATGAGCAACTTTCATTGTCCAAACTGCAGAACTATAGTGAGGAGACAGTGTCAGTGTCCCGGCGGGTGACTGAGGTCTGTGTCCTCCTCCCTGAACAGTCTGTGGGACTTTTTGTTAACCTGGTGGACTGACTGCCGCCCCGACCAATGGAATCCAATAATGGCATATGGAATATGGTATTATGGAAATGAAGGACGATGAATGAGAGGATCGGCCGGACCTGAGTCATCAAGTCAGAGAGTGACAAAAAGATTCAAACCGGAACATGGACGATATGGCATAGAAAATAAAAGCATCACGGGAGAGATGCACAATTTATTATTTGGATAAACAGAACAATTCAAAAATGTGAAAAATGTTAAGTGAAAATACAGGAGGGACTTAAAACAATAGCTTTTATCTGTATTACTTTGTGAAAGACTATAAAGTTGCTTATTATTGTTTTGTTGTTTTGCTAATACTTCCTGTTTTCTCTATCTCTTTGACACTGTAATGATGCGAATTTCTTGGCTGTGGTGCAAATAAATAATTGTATTGTCTTGGCTTGTTTTGTCTTGTCTTCAATATAATATTATTCTGTCATTTT
>NW_024680283.1:0-558 GCF_008729295.1 Plectropomus leopardus | reverse complement strand
CTTAGCTGGTGATGCTGATTCTGATTTTTAATTTTTTTAAATGAATGGGCTAATTCAAATGAGCTAAGAATATTTTGGATTTATGTTCATCTGCACCTTTGGCTGTCATGATCACTGCCTCTCATCCTCCTCCTGTCACTCTGCCAGTACTTTTCCACTCTACCTGCAAGCCACGCCCACCTCTCCTGCCAGCTCACCTCACAGCTGCTGCTCATCACCAATCAGTCCTGCATAAAAGCTTCTCCAGCACACTCACTCTCCGCCAGATTGTTCTACAGCATCATGCAAGACTTTCCAGTGTTCTTCTGCCTGAACTCACGAAGCCGACTCTGCCTGTCCCCGACCTGCTCTCCTCGTCTGATCCCCGGTAAACCTACCTGCCTTCTGTCCCCGACCACGAGTTCTGCTTTAGCGTTTCTGGAAGTGATCTGCTCTACTGGTAACGATTCCTTTGCCTGGCCCCGACGATTCTCCTGCCTGTTCCCCGTCGGTACTGCTGCATTCATGGACTGCTCAGCTGGCTACGAAAACCCTGCCTGTCTCCGACCATTCCTCCGC
>NW_024680282.1:0-769 GCF_008729295.1 Plectropomus leopardus | reverse complement strand
GGGTTGGAGCGTCCTGCAGGAGACACGGGACACTTCACGGTTCAGGGGTCGAAGGTTTACATACTTGTGAAAGCGTCTGAAAGCAGCACAGGAAACGCGATGCGAGTGGCGTCGCGGTCTCACCTGGCCTGTAGGTCACCAGACAGTGTCGGCTCTCCGTCTCCACCTGGATGTCGGTGCAGCCGGCGGTCTCCAGCGGCAGGACGTGCGGTCTGTACGTGGTCTCGTTGACCTGCTCCCAAAAACACCCGCCCTCCAGAGAGCCGGCGATCAGCCCGCCGCAGGGAAACGAGCTCGACGCGGCCCGCGGGACGTAGCAAAGGGACGCCACCGGACACCTGGAAACATCACAACAGCTTTCAGGAGAAAAAAGACGTCTAGTAGAGCCCGAAATGATAAATCGCTCCGACGAGATTACTGACCGATATTGGCCCATCGCAGATTATATCAGTATATCTGCACGATATGTTTATTTTCAACAGAACATGATGCAGAAAAAGATGATTAGAGTAATTTAGAATAATCAAATTACTAATAAAGTTCACTGTTTCGGTTCATATTTGACAATTAAAGTTTATTGTCTCTACAAAATATCACAACTTCATTACGCTTTCTTTGTCTTTTCTGTGTGACGGCATTACAGAGCTGCACGTGACATCAGCCAGTTATCAATATCACACCAGAGGGAGTGACGTTACGCTGATTATCATCACAGCTGTGTGTGTGTGTGTGTGTGTGTGTACCTGGAGCGTAGCGGCTGCAGCTCCTG
>NW_024680281.1:0-640 GCF_008729295.1 Plectropomus leopardus | reverse complement strand
CAGCAAATTTTTACACATAAACAAGAAACTCTTTTCTGTTTCTGTTTCCAGCAAGAAAATAAAAAAATGAAGAAAAAGAGAAAAACAAAAATGTTACTAAACATTCAAACAGACACACGGAACAAAGCGGAAACAACAGGTAGACAGGTGTTTTACCTGCTTAACCAATGCCACTTTTGGGATCCATTGGTTGAATAAAAATAAATAAATCTGAATCTAAATATTGAAATTATAAGCACTAACACACAGGCTGAAGAATGAGAACAATATTTTTTAAGGAGTAGTGCTGGGCAATTCATCGAAAAATAATCGAAACCGACATTCAGAACCTCTAATTGACATAATCTTGCCCATGTTGGGTATTTCCAGTACAGTACAGTACAGTAATTATTATCACCAGGGACAGATTTTATGTTTTGGGGGCCCGGGGCCACAAGCACATGAGCTTATTTTCAGCCTTTTTCTAACTGTGAATGTCGGCAGGCTGTCGGCAGCTATAGGAGAAGTAGGCCGACTCAAACGTTTTTAATTCCTGAGTAAAATGATTAACAGCACAGAAGTTTGACAGAAGCTGAAGTCAGAGTCCTGCAGTCAGGAGAGGTTGGACTATTATCAGCACAATGTGCTTCAATTTACCTGA
>NW_024680280.1:0-976 GCF_008729295.1 Plectropomus leopardus | reverse complement strand
AAATCCGAGACAAAAATCTTGCCTTAATAAAATCAGTAAATATAACTATTCTTATGTTTTGCTTACCATAAATCTATTTCTGAGGTTAACTGAAAATGTTGTATTTATTTGATTTTGTGAAGTAAACTTAAAAATGACAAGTTAAATTATTTTTTTTTTTTTAAGATATGGCAACTCAAGTAAACCAAGTTATTTCAACTTTAATGAGCTACATAACAAAGAACAATTAGATTGCAGAATTATTTTCATTAAAAAAAGAAGCCATTCAAACATCTTGAGACAAGACCAGCATTTTTATGACACAAACAAAATAATGCAAAAAAAATAAAATCAATGTTAAAGCCTTATGAAAAAAATGTAAAACAGATAAATAAAACTAGAAAACTAGATTTATACAGGACTCCATGTCATGTTAGTTCAGGCAGGCCGTGGAGTCAATCGCTGCTATTATTGATATCAGCTGATATCATGCAAGCCCTCATCAGCTGATGGCCAGCTGATTCGCCTCTAAGCATCTGATTCGCTAAACGCCGCTTTTGCAGCCCTCCTCCTCCCCTGCTCCTCCCCTGCTCCTCCCCTGCTCCTCCCCTGCTCCTCCTCCTTTGTGCTGTTCTGACTTAATCAGTGTTGTTGTTGTCATTGATGCCGGCTCTTTGGGGTTTTTGCTGCTGCTCCCCCTGCTTCAGGCTTTCTTCGTGTGCACATTTAAGGGCATGAATGTGTGCTGTTTCTGCTCAACGCTTTCCACGTGAGCATGTGGAAGGGCAGGGGGACCCCAGAAACAGAGCCATACCGCCAAATATCAATAACTGCCTAAGTAAGTAAAAATATTTATAACTGCAAATAAAGCTAAATATAAAAAAAGCTACTAAGAAGTGTTTTCTTGGTGGTGGTACTGACTGAACTAAAATTTAAGTAAACTTAACAATGAAATAAACATAAATTAAAACTAGTCATATGTTTACAGTGTATTTAG
>NW_024680279.1:0-685 GCF_008729295.1 Plectropomus leopardus | reverse complement strand
GCTGCCAATCACATCTCTGTCCGCTCGAACAACAGTAAAGCCGGGTACTGCAACGCTGCTGTCCGGAATGTGAGAGTGTAGCCAAGTTTCCGTGAAGCACAGAAAACTACACTCACGGTATTCCCTCTGTGTCTTGACCAGCGCCCCGAGTTCGTCCGTCTTATTTCCAAGAGACCTTGCGTTTCCCATAATGATCGCCGGGACTGCCGGCCTGCGTCTTCTCCTCTTCTCCCTCCGTCTGGCTCCGGCTCTGCACCCGCGGCGTCTCCTCCGTATCTCCTCCGGGATCACAGGCCTAGCTCCAGGCAGCAGCGCAGGTGTTGGACTAATGTAACCGGTGGTTACTGCACCAAGTGTGACCGGCGTGTCTGACTCTGCGTTGTGTTGAAGAAAAGACTCATACGTCGATCTTTTTGGAGGCGGTCTCCATTTATTCTTTAATGGCTCCTGACGAAACAGCGTAAAACACACAAATCCTCTGGTCAATTACCACAAAACACGCCCCTCTCCCACGGAGATCGGTGACAAAAGGGCACAACACAAATTATAGATTAAATAATTAAAAAAAAAGAACATAACATACCTGACAAAAAACAGCGTAAAACACACAAATCCTCCGGTCAATTACCACAAAACATGCCCCTACACGAATCAAACAACACAAACATATGTTTCAGTGCAAAGT
>NW_024680278.1:0-308 GCF_008729295.1 Plectropomus leopardus | reverse complement strand
CACACTGGCACAGCAGAACATCAAGCCGTTGAAAGTGAAACTTAACCATTCATTCTGCAGTGTCTAAAACTTTACTTTTACTTTTATATACAAACACTTCCTCACATTCATTGATGTGATCTGATCAGCTGTAAAGATCAGGGGCTGTATCCATAAAGATTCTTAGTACAAAGAGTAGCTCCTATTGACAAAATTCTACGAAAATTCTTAGAATCATGATGTTTTCTAAGAATTTCTCTTTAAAGTTAAGACTAGATCCAAGTAAAAGAGAAAAGCTATTCATAAAGCATCTTAGCCCTTAAGACCAG
>NW_024680277.1:0-388 GCF_008729295.1 Plectropomus leopardus | reverse complement strand
ATTATCATAATTTAAGCATTTTTTCAGGTCATTTGTTTTTTTTTTTTTGAATCCCACAAAGACTAAAGGCAAATTAACCTACAGTGTGCAGGAAAACGTTTATGCGTTGCTAGGCAACAGCTGTAGCCTCTCGCTGTTGTATAAACGCACTCTTGGTCGTGTGTGAAATCAAATTAACAGAATCTGAACATGTTGTGCTCATAAAAAGGTAATAAAAGGTGCTGCTTGTGATATTGCCCCGTGTTTTATTACACAGCTCAACTTTTAAAAATACTACGTTCAGTACCTCTCAGTATCTGTCTCTAGAGCTCCGCTGCTCATTAATAACCGGTAGTTTGAATACAGACCGTAGACCGTATATACGGTCTCTGACAGACACGGTAAGACC
>NW_024680276.1:0-814 GCF_008729295.1 Plectropomus leopardus | reverse complement strand
ACGTACCTTCTGCGCCTGCTTGTAATAATAACCCTCCATACCAGCAGGCAGTGGTCATCTGTAATCAACATTCAAAAAGGGAAACACAGAAACTTTGCACATTAACAACACAATCCAGTGTTGACGGAACAAAGCAAATTTACCGTGCACCATTGAACAACAACACAATGCATCAGCAGTTTGTTTCGGTCTCAACGGGCTCCGCCATCTCCAGCACCGATTCAACATGCTGAATTGGCTGAAAAATAGCCAACGAGAACCAACGGTGCTGGGCACACTGCAGCAACAAGGGTGATGACCCAACATTGACTGACAGCTTGGTGTGTTAAGACCTTAAGAGACTTTCATGTTTTGTTTTACAACAAAAAAATAAGTCAGTGATTACCCCACTTGTGAATTTTGAGTTTGTAAAGGCCTTTGCTAACAAGTGGCTAAATGATACGACGTTTAATACTTCTTTACAGCCTCGTTGTAGTTGGGATGTTAAGTTATGCAATCGTGGTGTAGTTGCTTATAGCCTAATGTTAGCTTGTCATTTCCGGTGACAAACTTTTTGGCTTGAAACATCATAATAGTTGGTGTTCATTTGGAAAGAGTTTCTTGCTGAACAAAACACCTATGTATCATGGACTTTTCTGCAATAATCCAAGACACAGTGAAAAAATTTTGTAGGTATTTTTTGACAAGGGAACCAGGGCAACATTAACTTCCCCACTGGCCTGCAGTAACACATCAGCGTTAAGGGAGAGAGGACATCTGTTTTGTTGGAGGCAAAGAAGCAGAAGGGTACAGAAGAGGTGAGAGAAACAGAAGA
>NW_024680275.1:0-508 GCF_008729295.1 Plectropomus leopardus | reverse complement strand
TGAAGCTGAGATTGTTTTGTTGTTTGTTACTAAAATCAAGAATAATGGTCAATCAGCAAAACATCTTTAACCCTTCATTTGTTGTTTAACCCTTTGAAACCTGGAGCAACATCACTTTTCACAAGTATTTCAACCTTTGACCTCTGAGCAAAATGCGTGACGTCAAAGAACAGCTGCGTCTGCTCACAAGAATTTAGGAAACATTTCTGTTAAGTTTTGTTGACCTGACATCATATTGGCCTGAAGGTCATGTTGCCTTTAAAATCATATAATATATCTGTATTTATGGCGTTTCTGTCCAAACATTTCACACAAAAATCTATAAAAACTGATTTTTGGGGTTTTTGTGAATCACTGCTGAACAATCATGAGGGAAAAACATTCACACTGAAGATTTCAGCAGATTTGCACCTGCAGCTCTTCAGCAGCTTGCTGTAAAAATGTGGGAACATCTCATCCATTTCATTTTGCAACACCCAAAAATCTACTACTTTTTAAAAAATGTATA
>NW_024680274.1:0-712 GCF_008729295.1 Plectropomus leopardus | reverse complement strand
CATCATACCATTCTAGAACTGTATCATTCCACATTTCCATTATAACATTCTAGAACAGTATCATTTCTCAGTTCCATCAAAAAATTCTAGCATGGTTTCATTCTACAGTTCCATCATAACATTCTGGAATGTTTTTTTTTCCAGAGTTCCATATAAACATTTTAGAACTGCATCATTCTGCAGTCACATGATGACATTCAAAAATTGTATCATTTCACAGTTGCATCATAACATTCTAGAACTGTATCATTCCACAGTTCCATCACAAATTTCTAGAGCTGTGTCAGTCCTCACTTCCATCATAACATTCTAAAGTGGTGTAATTCCACAGTTCCATCATAACATTCTGGAATAGTATCATTCTACAGTTCCATCATAACATTCTGGAATGGTATCATACTGTAATTCCATCAAAACATTCTAGAACTGTGTCATTCCACAGTTCCATCATACAGTTCTAGAACTGTATCATTCAAGTTACATCATAACATTCTAAAACTGTATCATTCCATATTTCCATCCTAACATACTATAACTGTATCATTCCACAGTTCCACCATAGCATTCTAGAATGGCATCATTCTGCAGTTCTATCATATCATTTTAGAACTGTATCATTTCACAGTTCCATCAAAAAATTCTTGAACTGTATCATTCAAAAGTTACATCATACCATTCTAGAACTGTATCATTCCACATTTCCATTATAACA
>NW_024680273.1:0-1508 GCF_008729295.1 Plectropomus leopardus | reverse complement strand
TACAGCTCCAAAGATTTTCCGAGGTTTCACTGCAGTCCAGGTTATTCAGCCAGACATTCTTAATGGATTTTAGCATAGTTTCTGTTGAGCTTCCCACACGATCCCCGCAGTGGGTACTTTTGCACACCACTTCTTCAATTTTGTCATCCCAGGTCTGATCTCCAACATAGCCCACTTCACCTTTGTGGGTGATTTCAATGTAGCCTTCACATGGGTTGTTCTTCTGTTCGCTCTTCAGAATCAGCCTATTCCCATCTAGTTACATGGCAGGAGGGTAAAAGAATGTAAAAATACAAAGTTTCAAACAGGGACAGATAACATCACAAAAAAATGTGCCAAAATACCACAACGGACCCAAATGACACATGAATCCAGGTCTAAAAAGAAATAATGGCAAATTTAATTACAATGAAATCAATTTTGACATTTCACAGGAGTTGATGACATGAGTACTATGACCATAGGTTAATGTCTTTATACTATATACTGTATATCTATTTATTTTACTTTTAATTGAGTCAGACTTTATAGAAATGTTGCTTAAGCTTGTGAGCTCTGCCGTGCTTAAGATTTTTTTTAACTTGAAATCTGAATACCGTGCAATATATTTTTTTCCATTTGATTGTGTTTTCACATGTTTCTATTTAAACTACCGCCATTTCAAAAGCTTTAGCATACATTTTCATGCATATAAAATAAATAATTGCAATTACTTTTTATCTTTAATATCCAAAAAGGGAAAAAATACAATTTGAATTAGAAAAATATAATTTGATACTAATAAGTAAAAAAAAAAAAAGAAAAAAGCAATATCCTGAATTTAGCATCAATTGTTGGAAACTTTATACACCTATATGTGTAATTGTATTTTTGCTTGTCCACTTTTTCACATGATAGAAAACAATTCACAAAAGAAAAAAAATAAGTTTAGGATTTATTTGTCTTTTATGTAGTTGAAGTTTTTTTTTTTTTTTTGCCATGTTATTTCTTATTTGTTTTCTTTCTTTATCATATCAAAACTCATTTTGCAAAGTAATGACGTTTTGCGGAGCAGTCAACTCTGGTATTGGACCACTGGGACATATTTTCCTGATTTCGGCTCTACTTTGACTTTGATTACAAATAATCCCCAAGTGCTACATCCTTGAAAGTTTCACTGAAATATATGGGAAGAATCTTTCAGCTGCAACCTGATTTAAATTATTTAATCCAAAATGATTAAAGATTACTGTTTTTAAATTTAACCCAATTTTCTATACATTGCTTTTACATGTATTTTAGCAATCCTTTTTTTTAAGTTGAAATACATAAATGTTGTAATTTAACTTTCATATCAAGAGACCTTACTACCTTACTAATTTTAATCGACTTGACTTTTGATAATTTTCACATAATTTTCATCAAAAATCAAAATTTGTGAAAAATTTAAAAAGTTCACTTTTTTCATAGTTGAAGACTTACTATACATGGCATTGCTCTCTAAAAGAAGTACAATCAAATGATCAATG
>NW_024680272.1:0-416 GCF_008729295.1 Plectropomus leopardus | reverse complement strand
GCGTAATATGTAGACTCAGAAGTCCACTGCAAAGCGGCAACATGTGATGACTTGTTGATATATTGATGGATAAATAAACTTCTGAAGTGTTTTTATGCAGACTTAATTCTTAATCTTAGTACAAACATAGAAAAGATCATATCTCAGCATATTCTCATTACAAAGTCGTCAAATACTGCCAAACCATCAGCCGGATGGAATCTGTCACGTCTGCATGATACGCCACTGGTTACTGTCAGGTTGAAACGCTGTAAGTAAATATGTAAGATAAGGAACATGACGGTCCCTGCAGGACAGGCAGAAGGGGCTGTGGATGAATCTAATTTTTTTTCGACACCTTACCCTGCGCCTTTTTTGACAGCATGCGCGTTTGTTGACGTCCTGGCGTTGGTTGCCATGTGATTTTGTTACCTAAA
>NW_024680271.1:0-528 GCF_008729295.1 Plectropomus leopardus | reverse complement strand
TTATGACATATTTGAAAACATATACTATGATGTTGTGATGAAATTTTCAAGGACATAATATAATGTGACGTTTTGATGGCATTTTCACCACAAGCTATATCATGACATATTTACGACATTCTTGACAACATACTATAATATGTTTTAACAACATTTTGACGACATACAATACTATGACGTTTTTATGACATTTCATAACAACATATTAGGGAATAATGTTCCTATGACATTCATACTATACCATGACATTTTCATGACATTTTTGATGACATACTATACTATGATGTTTATATGGCATTTCTGACAACATTTCATACGATGATGTTTTGAATACTAACTATACCATGACCTTTTTATGACATCTTTGACAACATACTATGATGTTTTGATGACATTTTCGAGGACATAATATAGTGTCACGTTTTAATGGCATTTTCACCACAAACTATACCATGCTTTTTTTATGTCATCTTTGGACACATGCCATAGTACGACGGAGGATTAGGGCCACATTAAGGAAAAAAAAAA
>NW_024680270.1:0-443 GCF_008729295.1 Plectropomus leopardus | reverse complement strand
CGACTGTATGCAGCAGTCCACTAACAGCGACTGTATCTAGCAGTCCATTAACAGCGACTGTATCTAGCAGTCCACTAAAAGCGACTGTATACAGCAACTACAACTCTGCTGCACTGTACAAAGTGCAGCTGTTAGATTACTGGTAGCAGGTAATAGATTTGCAATAGTTAGTGATAGCTATGATGTTGATTTGTCTTCCTCCATGTGCACATGTGTGAGTGTCAAATGACATTCAGTCAGAGCCCTGACTTTGGAGGCTGTGTTGGACAGAATGCACTTACAATTTTGTTATTTGCATGGTATTACCAGTTGTGGGGCTGAAATGTAATGTTTTTGGGGGGATGGTATTTCAGGAAAGGCTGTGAATTTAAAATCTACAGTTTTAATCCATTTAGGAGCATAAATGCGCCCAGTAAATTACTTGGCAATCTGCCTGTTACATC
>NW_024680269.1:0-265 GCF_008729295.1 Plectropomus leopardus | reverse complement strand
GTGTGCTCATTCAAACCACTCCTGCTTTTTCAACTTGACTTAATCGATGTGTGTTTGAGTCTCTAGTATATTGCTAGTTGTCAACAGAGGAAAAAAAGGAGCAAAATTCAGCGGTCCGAATTCAGTGGTACAGAATAATGTCCTTGAAGCTGCATTACTCACTGCCAGTGGTTAGGATTCTGGAGGGGGATAATATTATGTAATCGAGAGAAAGAGGGAAAACATACATCATGAACTGATTTACTTGAAATTAATTTTCATACTG
>NW_024680268.1:0-543 GCF_008729295.1 Plectropomus leopardus | reverse complement strand
CACACACACACACACAGACAGTCTGGATCGTCTGCTAGACGCACAGTGAAGAAGAGCAGGTTGGAGCCAAGCTGTGACATCTGGAACACAGTGTTGCTCCATGAGGAGGCAGTCCAGCTCGACCTTTACTGTAGCATCACACCCTCAGATTTTCTGGAAGAAGTGACACAGACACTGGCTGGCCACCAGCCATTACACACCAAATGTGTGTGTGAGTCTGACTGTGTTCATGCACTTATGCCTTTACTAGGTTGGAGTGACCTCACCAAGACAGGGAGATTCTCCAAAATGAGAACATTTTGCTCCTCTTTGCTTTACTGAGGATTAGTTTGGGTTTTAAAGCTGTATGTAAAGTTAAAGGGACAATCTGCCAGCTCTCTACACAATAAGAACATCAGAGTAACGCTCACTCTGTAAAAACTGTGGTATAATGTCATCTAGGCTTAATCATAAACCGGGGGCATGGAGTTTGAAAGATCTGGGCACTTAAGCAGAATTGCACTATGGGAAGTTTATCATCTATCATCTGATATTTGGAACTGT
>NW_024680267.1:0-365 GCF_008729295.1 Plectropomus leopardus | reverse complement strand
TTTAACTGAATTGGGTTAAAACTTGCTCTGTTTTCTGAGGAAAACTAGGAAAACTTGGCAACATGTTTCCATTTAAATAGCTGCTGCTGAATAGTTGCAGTAATCAAATTAATAACAGGTTTCACTTTCTTGCAAAACATTTCTATAAATACAGTTCTATTTTTTATCCTACATAAAAAACTGAGAGCTGCAGATTCAAAGAGCCAAAAAAAAACCCCAATTTTTTCTGATACTTAAACTGTTGATTTTCACAGGAAAGATTCTTCCAATTTCTTTTACACTTGCTCGTGGGAAATTAATACTAATCACTGTAGACCAGGCATGTCAAACCGGTCCACAGGGGGGCCGGTGTGGCTGCAGGTTTT
>NW_024680266.1:0-881 GCF_008729295.1 Plectropomus leopardus | reverse complement strand
CCAGTAACCATGGTGATGGATGTTCAAACATTAGCAGCTTTATTTCTTTTGCAGCCACCACACACACTAGCTGTCATTATTTACAATCCAAGGCCACATAGGCGTGTTATGTGAGCAAATGACCCGCTCAACTTTTGAAGAGTTATGTGATGCAATAACAGCTCTTGTAGCTCCTGCTGCATCATGAGGGAGCCAGTTCCTACTGACATGCACACAGCCATAGCACCATGTGACCTAGAAAAGCCAAAAAATGAGTAGTTCTTTGAAATATGGCTTTTTTGAATTGCCTGAAATAGCACCTCATAGCTTTTTGTGATAAATGGGAGTTTTTTCAAAATTGTCGTGTTTCCATAAGGCAAACTTTATATCCAAAATTTCAATTTGCGCAATTTGAGGGTAAATGGAAACCCACCCTACTGTCAGTTTTGACGATGTATTCATGATGACAATGTATGAATTTACATCAGATTCTGAACAATTATGCAAAAACCTGGACCAATGTATCTCTCGTTGTTTTATATAAAGCTAATGCTTTTCTATGCACTGTCCCTGTCCAAATAAAATTACATTCCATTACATGTGTGCCAACAGCCCTGTCTTTGATGACAGCTGCAGTAAAGTCACCATAAGATGCTGATGCAGCCTCTGATTAGAGAGCAGGGAGTAAAATACAGCACACAAGGACTCGGTAACCCCGGATCAGAGAGTACATGAAGAGAGAACTACTCTTAAAATAGCCAACTAGAGCTCACAGTGAGATGACTGTGTGGCTGGTGCATCAATGTCCACATACAGGACAAAAAGAATGAGCACAATGGAAGCCATCCTGCATTGTGCTTTCAGAGCCAAACTCACCGTGACGTGGCTTCCTGCTTGAGCCT
>NW_024680265.1:0-929 GCF_008729295.1 Plectropomus leopardus | reverse complement strand
GCACTGACCACAATATGGAGGGTATGTTTATGTGTTTGAGTGTGATTTCCCACTAAGCATGCACCGTGTGTTTATTTGTGCAGTGCTACAGTGAGTAGGAGGATGGTCCTTCAGGCAGATGTCTCACTGTCACTGAGCATCGCTGTTTACATGGAGTCACAAAGTACACTGCATTTATGTGACAGACAGACAGAAAAGAAGAAAAGAAAGAAAAGATGAACATTCCAGTGCTTAACTAGCTGAAGTTGTTATATTTACATATTTAGAGAGGATCTATTGACTACATCTACAGAGGCAGCTTGTGCTATACCAGCTGTGCATACCTGTTTCCAAGCCCAAACTTATTAAGTCATAATATAATATAATATAATCATAAGTAAATTCAAACATTTCTGAATTTAAATGAGTTGCTCCACACAAACTAGTAACTACAGAGAGATTAGTTGTTTTAAAGTATTGAATTATCGGCTGCTGTCTGCCAGGGTTAATTGTTGCATGAGTGTGTTTATTTTTTCACAAGGGAAGTCTTTTTTTTCCATGTGCTAAAGTACCCTTTGGATATCCTACCAATTAGTGCATGAGAGATGTTTTGTCCTTCATCGGTCTCCTTGTGGAAGTATTGTTTATTGTCACAGCCTTCTTCTTTACTTCTGTCAGAGCACTAGTCTTGTGATTGCAGCCTTCCAAAAAACATTGATTATTCACAACTGGCTCATTATTAGGTGCAGGCTTTTCTCATGCACTGCTCATACATTTCCCTACGAAAAGTTGCACCAAAATTTGTACATATCTCATGCAATGATGAGCCATTAATTTGTGCATATCCATGTATTTTGGAAAGCTGTGGTCATGTGATCAGTGCACTGATGGGAGTAAAGGAGGAACTGGATCCGATTGGTCCAGTTAGGAGGCAGGTTGGGGTGATATGT
>NW_024680264.1:0-338 GCF_008729295.1 Plectropomus leopardus | reverse complement strand
TTGTGGGTGAATTGGAGTTGAGAGAAAAAAGAAGCATACAAAGATGTATAATATGACATTTCCCCTCAAGTGTAGCTTTTTAATCTAATTCGCCCCCTGGTGTCTGTCTGTGGTACAGGTCCTAAGGCCCACCCAGCCATGTTAGTGAATGGGACACAGGCCAAACTAAAAACCCCGAAGTATACAGCAACATTTATTTAAGACAACTTCTCACTGAAGGTAGTTCTCATCACTCTGATGTTTGTTCAAGTGTTTGTTTTTATGATGAGTTCAGTTTTAATTAATTATTCCATTCTACAAAAAGGGGATTTCCCGCCATATTTGACAGCTGTGACAGC
>NW_024680263.1:0-712 GCF_008729295.1 Plectropomus leopardus | reverse complement strand
CGTTTGCATGGAATCAGGGAGGCAGTTGACAGCAAACCTCATATCATGTTAGTGGACGACAGTAGGATGGTAAAATTAAGTGAAACGAAAAGAGAATACCAGCAATGGAAGATGGCATTTTTTTTGCCATCCTCTGAAAAAGAATTTACAACTTAATCTACGTAGCTCCCCTCACACAAGCTAAAAACACAGGGGATCTGCAAAACTCCTGGACATCACCAAAACAAGCTAAAGGTGAATTAATGTGGTTCAAATGTTGACTATAAAGAAAAGCTGTAGGTGTTCATTTCTGAAGGACCGACACCAGAACATGACTTTTAGAGCTTATAATGTACTCATTAGGTTTAGGCAGTTGCACGGTATTAGAGTGTGTCAGGGTATTTAAAAATCCCAAAAAAAGTTTTTCACTGCTGTCAAAAATACAGGTACTCTTCTTTCAGTTAAACTCATAGTATGTAGTGCACAGCACGCACCTCTACTGGTGGAACAGGCAGCTGAGCTGAAAGACAGCATGACACCTAGAGATGGCGGGAGAAGTTACAGGACTGTAAACAGCTGTCATCGGGCGGAAGGCGGGGTACACCCTGGATAGGTCGCCAGACTATCGCAGGGCCGACACATATAGACAGACAACCATACACGCTCACAGTCACACCTAAGGGCAATTTAGAGTCACAAATCAACCTGAGGAAGCCGGAGCAGAGAACCCACG
>NW_024680262.1:0-2133 GCF_008729295.1 Plectropomus leopardus | reverse complement strand
AGTGTTCGTAGGATCACTGATGAATAAACCTTTTTGTTTGTTTGTTTGTTTGTTTTTAGTTTTGCTTATTTTACTGTTTTAATCATATTATCATTAAATTCATACATTTCAGAGTTGTTTAAATTTAATTTATACTAATTCTGTTTTTTACTTTACTTTTTTTTTTTAATCTTTTTTTTCTTAACTTTTTATTATTAGTCTATAGTTTGGTGCTTTTTTTCACATGGAGACATCACCTATGTTCAAGATGGCTGCCCACCTGGTGTTTGTGGCCCAATAACATACATCTTTAACCGGTACTGGAAAAATACTAAAATGTAAAACTCACTTATGTCCTTTTCAATGCATGAATTTTCACTTGTTATAGAAGGGAAATCACAGGTGCTACTACTAGTGTTAATGATGGCTTTGTTATAATCAAGTATCCTAGCGGGCCATCACAGCGTGACAGCACAACAACAAAACTATCCTGTTACTAAATGCTTTTTGGGTTTTTGTCTTTTAGGGTTTTGTTTTGTTTTTTTTTTCAATGGTGACGTGAAAATATCTTTGGTGGAAAAGGTCTTGTAAACACATTATACACATTATAGAGGCCTACATACAGAATAATTAATCAAAATAATGTTTCTCCGCAATGTGGTTTCCCTTAAATAGTTGCTATTGTGTGTCTTTTTATCACAGTACTGCAAAAGTTTGCTGTGAAATGCTAGAGATTAATGATTAAGTAGGCCTTTGTCCTTCTCTCAGGATTTGGATTTTTATTGGTATAGGCTGTTACAGAAAACCATTTCAATCACCTGGAAATCTTGATGGTTTAAAGACAAGTGGAAACTTAGGAGAAAGACACAATCTGTTACAACTTAAGGTAGATATCAAACTTAAAATTTTCTTTAGTCCATTTTCCCCACATAGCTAACAACATGTAGAGTTTGTTTGTCATTTGATGGCCTACTAGCATGAAACAATGCTAATAGGCTATAATGTTTGGTGTAGCTAAAGAACAGATTGCTGGATTTTACTGAACACATTTCCCATAAAGTGCTTGACAAATCAAAAGAAATCACAACAACATGGAGTACAATACATTTCATTTCAAACTCTTTGTGAAAAGGGAAGAATGTGACTGAGCCTCCCCAGCGTGGGAGATCAATGAGGCCTGAGGCCGGTTATGTTAAACGGCTAAATGGTTTTTGTGTTTGTGTTCCAACTGATAAAATCAGAGCTGCGTTTAACTGGCAAACTGAACCTCTGAGCTAACAGGCCTAATTAAACACCATACTATTGGCTGTGTGTGTGAGAGAGAGAAGGAGATATGGGGAAAACAGTGCTAAAATATAAATAAAGCCTTCGACGGTTAATCTGTAAATGACCATATAGACTAAGCATATAGATTTCAGCAGGCAAAAGCAGCGTACTGTAAGTCACCTAGGACCTGGTGGTGAAAACACACCTTGTGCTTCTCAGTTTATCAAGCAGGCCTACTGTGTCCTGCCATAGACTGGGACACAATGAGGGCTTAGCTGATGGGGGGACCTCATGGGTAAATTGAGGCATTTAAAAAGAAGCTCTGTTCAGCAGTAACTTGATCCACACCTGACTGGGGCTCGGCATTCCGGTCTGGCCGAGGGAAGAGTTTACAATGACCAGAGGAACTGCTACAAAGGGCCAGCACAGCAGAGATCTGAATAAAATGTTTTCAAAAAATGGTTCTGAAGATGTACTTAAAATGAACAAATGACGAGAAAAACATTTTCAATTTCATCCCACTTTATTGACTCTTTTCTTTTACATTTGATTAAAATCATATCACAGTACATACAGTTAACATTATGTACAGAGTGTGTCATAGATAATGAATTCTCAAAAACTGTGTGCATTGTTCCACTGTACCTGGAAAAAAGCCAAGTCCCCAGAAGGAATTCAGTTATTGCGGTAAGAGGAAGAAAGCAGATCTTTCAACAGATAAAGTCAGCAGTTTCTTTAATTTTTTTTTTTTTTATATACATGGCATTCACATTAACATTCCTCATAGAAACTCATTTTCAGCAAAGCATTCATCAAGAAAACCTGAAATATCCTGGACTGCCGCTCATCGGAGAAACTTTGACTCAAGTCACGTGGAAGAAACCCCAA
>NW_024680261.1:0-819 GCF_008729295.1 Plectropomus leopardus | reverse complement strand
TAGACATATAATTACCTGGGTGTGGTGCGACAACAATATGGGTTAAGCATGAAATACAGTGAAAACTATTCTAGAGCCCAGCTCCCTCGTACAGGACTTAACATGAAGTACAGAGTTAACAATCAGGAGTTTACATCGATCACGCCAGCAGCAACACCAAGGTGAACTGCTTATGGGTAAGAACAGCCGCCCCCTGGCAAAGACACAGCAGACTTAAATAGACAACATAAAACACATGATTGGAGGAAGCTCTTATCGAAACGGAGGAAGGCAGGACCACTGGCACCACCCGATTGGTTGGTAGGAAGGCGTGCAGCAGGAGGAGGAGAAACGAGCCACAGGCAAAGAAACACCCCAGGGTACAGAAGGAAGGAATTCCCGATGACATGGAGTACATCCGATGACGTCATCAGTCACGCTGCCTGAATAATGAGACTGCCACAACCCCCAGACAACAAGCAAAAAAAAAACACCAGCGCCCGTAACGGTCAAGATTTAGCATGTCCAAAAAATAGCCAAAAAGGCCATAGTATACTATGTCAAAAAATGTCACATTTTGAAATGGCTGAAAACGACCTAGAATCGCTTATAGAGAAACGCCATAGCATACAAAGTGGGAATTAAGGCCAAAAAAGCCAGAAACTCATAATTTAGCATGTCAAAAAAATGGTCAAAAAGGCAATACTATAGTATGTCGAAAAAAGTCAAATTTTGACCCCCCTAAAAATAGCTGAAAAGGACCTAGAATAGCTTGTAGAGACGCACCATACCGCACAAAGTGGAAATAAAGGTCAAAACAGGCCAAGAAACCTCAAAATT
>NW_024680260.1:0-666 GCF_008729295.1 Plectropomus leopardus | reverse complement strand
GCCCTTTGACCCTCACATCACCTGAGCAAAAAGTCCCGAAAAAGAACTCTGAAACGGAAAAGGAAGAAACCTCAGGAAGAGCGGCAGAGGAAGATGAGGGATCCCTCTTCAGGACGGAAGCATCCACAGAGACTCCACTGTTACTCTGTAGTACTCTGTAGTACTCTGTAGTACTCTGCAGTACTTTGTGTGATACTTCGCGTGTCTCTGTGTTTCAGTGAGTATTTGGTTCTTTGTGGTATTTCTGATCACGTTCTCATGCAGCACTGCGCTGTGATTGGTCGGCCTCTGACCACATGTTCCCACACATGTTTCATATAAAAACATACAAACACAGAGCGTGAGAGACGAGGGGGACGAGGGGAAAAATGTCTGTCCTCACCTGGGAAAGTTCTGTTCCACATCCTCCTGGTCACCACGTCTCCTCTGGGTCTCCGGACCGCTCCTGCTCCTCCTGCTCCTCCTGCTCCTCCTCCTGCTCCTCTCTGCTCGCTCAGAACCTCATTCAGAGCCTGAGAGTAAATCATGACTCCATCATGGAAACCTGCAGCGATGATGTTATACTGACAGGGACAGAGACAGAGGGACAGGGACAGAGACAGAGACAGAGACAGAGACAGAGACAGAGGGACAGGGACAGAGACAGAGACAGAGACAGAGACAGAG
>NW_024680259.1:0-284 GCF_008729295.1 Plectropomus leopardus | reverse complement strand
GCTGATAATGGACCCCAGTTCTACAGGGACGATGCAGCGGATACAGAATGAAAAGAGCATCCTGGATGAACCAGACTCTCCTCTAGAGGTTGGTCATTCAAGATAGTTTCAGTTGTAACATTTTTGCATGTTCTTTGTGATCGATAAGTTCCTAATTAGGCTTTATTCATCATCAACGTACAATCAGCACCATGGACAGAGTCACTCTTGTCGCCTTGGACTTTTTTCCTTTCTTTTTTGGAATAATTTTATGTTATTGCTCATGGTGGGTGTTTTTCCTGAAA
>NW_024680258.1:0-511 GCF_008729295.1 Plectropomus leopardus | reverse complement strand
TTATGTTATTGTTCATAATAATGTTTTCAACACCTCTTCATCCAAAAACAGTCTGTGGTGGAAAATATACATTTCAGTCAATAATTGCCTAATGTACATTTTATGCGAGGCTACTTCTTCTACTCCCCTAGCATACATTTCTGATGGAAATATTAGCCTACATGATTTCACAGCTGTACCATATAAAATAGTTACATTACCATGTCACTATTTCTATACATAGGCCTACCCTGCTGTCAAAATTAACCCCAATCCCCCTAGCTGTCCCATTAATAGGCCTATATGATACCATATGATATGATATGATATGATATGATATGATATGATATGATATGATATGATATGATATGATATGATATGATATGATATGATATGATCTATGATACTATATCATGAAGCCCTTTTGGTAGTTCACAATGAAATGGGTATGCTCAGTGGTACATCCCTGTGTACCTGCCACTGATCACTTATAATGGTACACCCCTGACAAACATATTAATAATAATAAATA
>NW_024680257.1:0-318 GCF_008729295.1 Plectropomus leopardus | reverse complement strand
CATCACACCTAATTACTCTGATAAACCGGCAGTGTGCGCCATAAAGCCGTCGTTCAGTGTGATCCCGGCTCAGGGGGGCGGGCGCCGTCCTGCACATCAGTAGTCGTGCTTAAAGGTTTGCTCCTACACGACTCAACGGGAGACGCACGACTGAGCCGAGGCTCCGAGTCGGCCCCCGGATCGATACCGGCGTTAAACGCTGATTAACACCACATCAGGGCTGATGAAGATGAACGATGGCAGAGCGATGATACAACTGTGCACAAACCGAAGGGAGGATATGAGTCTGGCACCTGTTTGTCCATCAGAGTCATTACC
>NW_024680256.1:0-337 GCF_008729295.1 Plectropomus leopardus | reverse complement strand
TTCCCTATATAGTGCACTATTAAATACACGCCACACAGTGAATAGTGTGTGAGTGAATGAGGGGACAGTTTCAAACACAGCTTACATCTGTTGTTTATTCATTAAAACAGCAACAGTGGCGCAAGGTAGCAGTGCGTTATGGTTAAAATCAGCGCCAACAACATTAAAAGCCGACGTTTGGATACACAAAGTTGATACTAGTTATGTCGTGTGTGAGGCTCGTGAGTCAGTGTTAAAACACTGCAACAATACGACAAACATTCGTAACCATTTGAGCCGACAACACAGATGTTTTGCAACCTGTTGCTAACGCTAAAGCTGTGGATCACACCAATGC
>NW_024680255.1:0-373 GCF_008729295.1 Plectropomus leopardus | reverse complement strand
AACTGTTAAAGAAGCTGAAGAAGAAAACATTATTTCAGGAATAATATCCTTAACACAAAAAACAGAGCTAACTTAACTGAAAATGAGTCTCATCTTTTGACACAGTTACAACTCAAATTAGATGATTTATATAGGGTAAAAGCTGAAGAGGCCTTTGTAAGAAGTAGAAGGAGGTGGATGGAGGAAGGGGAACAGAATACTGCTTACGTTTTTCGACTTGAAATATCTCATGCCAAACTTAATACCATACAAAAATTAAACATTGATGGTAACATCACAGACGATCCTCAAAAGATAGCAAAATATTGCTCCAATTTTTATACTAAACTCTATGATTCCAAATACTGTGAAGAACTTACTTGTCATTTTATGG
>NW_024680254.1:0-416 GCF_008729295.1 Plectropomus leopardus | reverse complement strand
TCTAGAAATGACATTTTTAAATCAAAGCGGCTGATTTCAGTTCACTGTGGAGACGAAACGTCATCGCTAATGTTCACGGTGGTTCTGCACTGTTATGGTCATAATTATTTAAATCAGTCCGAAGATCACGATTATTTATCACAATTATTCACTGTTTTAAGGGACCAAAATATGTTAATCGCAGTTCAACAGAGCGCTGCTGCGGGTTTCCATGAACCCTAAAATTGCACAAATTGAAACTGCGTTTACAAAATGTGTTTAATAGAAACACATCAGTTTAGAAAAAAACTCCCGTTTATCACAAAAAAGTTTCCATGCCTGCATGAGGTTTTATTTCAGGTGATTCAAAAGGCCATTTTTACCAAAACTGCGAAGGAAACACTCTTATAGGCCAGAATTCTTCAGTATTTTAAAAC
>NW_024680253.1:0-235 GCF_008729295.1 Plectropomus leopardus | reverse complement strand
TGGGAATGATCTTGAGTGTCCGCAGCGCAGTCCTCAGGTGCATGAATGTGATTGCTACAGGCCACAGGGCTATGATTGTCAAGATACCCACAAATGGGTTGATCCATATAGCCGCTCCTTTGATGGTCAACTGAAAGGTCGTCACATACAAACAGGAGAGTCAGGAAGTTGGTAAAATCAACAACAACAAAAAAAAAGAATAATTCTGAGACAGCGTGAGCAAAACATCAAGGAC
>NW_024680252.1:0-411 GCF_008729295.1 Plectropomus leopardus | reverse complement strand
GTTAAAGACAGCAGAACCTCTGCACAGAAGCGCAGAGAGGTTTTAACAGACTAAATATTAAATGTTTCTCTCTGAAAACTAAGGCCCAGAGTCCGTCCTCCAGAGCCAAAGGGTTAAAAACCGCTTAAAAACATGTGACGACAACATGTGACAGACAAACAAACAGACAAACAAACAAACAGACAGACAGATAAACAGACAGACAGACAAACAAATAGACAGACAGATAAACAAACAGACAAACAAACAAACAAACAAACAAACAGACCGACAGACAGACAAACAAACAGACAAATAAACAAACAAACAGACAGACAGACAAACAGACAGACAAACTGCAGCGTGTCCTCGCAGCTCTGCTGTTCACTTACTGATGTCAAACTTTACACAAAAACAAACTAGAAACAGAGG
>NW_024680251.1:0-1553 GCF_008729295.1 Plectropomus leopardus | reverse complement strand
TTCAGGTCTTCACCGTACCCTCATTCTGTGAGGTTTTTTTTTTTTTTAGTTTATACCTTGAATAAAAATCTACACCTAAAATAACAATTTTATTTAGTTTTCCTCAGAGAAACAAAGGTCATGCTGAGAAAACAAAAAAGAAGTGTGAAAGCTTTCTGACAGCCCTTACTAGCCTCACAACCCCAGTGAAGCTTTGGAGACACCTGATGGCTGTTGGGACTGTGAAGCTGGAAACCAGTGCCCTTCAGCACACTTATCATTACATTGTACCAAAAATTTAAAGCAACACTTTTTTTGACCCCAAGTTTCTTAACTTTACATTAAAGACAAGATAATCCAACCTCTCACAGGTCTGACATATCAACATGCTGATTGTGTAGCCTGATTTCTTCACTACAAGATGTCTTTAATGCCATTTTCCTAAATTTAGCAGTACATGAAACCTACCTCACAATGGTACAAGTTGGTTACAATAACAAACTTCTTCTAACACTAATTATTGCCTCAGCTGTCTGGGCTGCTGGTCTCCGACAGCCTTGTGGGTGAAGAAGCTGGCATTGTGTTGTGTGACCAAACTGCACATTTTAGAGTGACCTTCTCAAGACACAGGTGTGTCTTAATGATGTCATTTAATCGGCATCTTGATATGCCACACTTCACTGATTTTAACAAATTTGTGAAAACAATTTTAGAGCAATGTATTTATTAAGTGCATAAAAAAAAAGTTCAATCTATGCCTGTGAAAAATGGGAGCCAGAGCAAAAAGGTTACATTTCAGTTTTTCAACACAAGTTGTCACACATTGCCTCTTTGGCAGTGGATTTCTGTGTCTACATATTACACTCTAGGTACCCTCCTGCATCTGCTGTTAACATTCAGAATCCTGCTACCACGATGTCAACGCAAGCACATGGCAACCATGACAGGACATCAACATGAGCACATGCTGGCATGGATGGTTAGGATTAAGCAAAAGAGGGACCATGAAGGGCCTCTGTGCTCCTTATATGACAGTTACCAGCAGCACTTTGACCTGACGTCGTCTAGTGGCGCATCATGCGGATGTGACCGATTCATGTTGCCATCCGGCAGTCTAGTGGCGTGTCAAAACATCACGAATGAATCATTGTAAAAGCAGCTGTTTTTGACAAGTTTGGAATGACAACAGCCTGAAATTTTGCTCATGTTCAGAGCTGTTAAAAAGCAAACACACTTGACAGATTTTGCACCTATGCTAGCTACCATATTGTTTCATTTTGGCACATGATCAAAAGGGGACATTGGACATAAAAATTATTATCAAATAATCCAACAATCCAAAAATACCACAAAAAAAAACTATACAAAACTTAGGAGCACATAATATCAAGTGGATGTTCTGAGTTATATTTGTAACCTGCAGCACTTTTTTCTGGACACCTTCATTGTACCATCATTTAAAACATTGCACATACTGTAGTTTTCCTGCTTTTCTATCAGGAACACTGATCATCGTCCTCTTCCTTGGAGTCATTGCCATAAAATGCTGCCCTCTGGTGGTAAATGAGTCTATG
>NW_024680250.1:0-4953 GCF_008729295.1 Plectropomus leopardus | reverse complement strand
ACTGGCTCTCTGCAGCAGCTGCTGTGTCCTAAAATTTGTCCTAAAGTCTGTCCTAAAGTGTCTTAAGCTTTTTAAAGTCTCTGCTTCGGCTCTCAGTATGTTTCAGAATCAAGTTTAAGATCCGTGAATTCATTTTTAAAGCTCTTTCTGGTCCTAGTTATGTCTCAGATTTTATTTTATCTCAAAGAAAATTTTGGTGCTATTTTTTTCTTAAATTTTTTGTGACAAATTATAAGGGGGAAAAAAAGTTGTTTTCTTTTCTTTAAAAAATTCAGTGAGTTTTAAAGAATTAAAAGTCTTATTTCTTCTTTTTTTTGATGATTTTAAATGAAAAAATGGTGATTTTTGTTTTGCTTAAAATGTTTTTGTTGAGGTTTCAAGAAAAAAAATGACAATTGATTCTTTTATAAAATGGTGATTGGAAGTCATGTATTCTTTAAAAAATCACCAAAATAACATCATTTATCACAGCCAGAAGCTGTAAAGATTTCCAACAGTCCTTGAACGCAGCATGTGTCGTTATACAGGTTTGTGAAACAAAATTCCAGGACGTTTCCAAAACTTTAAGGCTATATGTGGTTTACATTTAGTGTAAAAGCTAACAGGAAGCTGTCAGCGTCTCTGCTGGTCTGCAGACTGTAAGTCGACCTGAAGGGTTAAGTCTGAGCTGCAGCAGGAAGTGAGCGCTAATCTGACGACGGAGCCGACGACACCCAGACGCCCCGGCGGCGCTGGATGTTCCCGACAGTGAGAGCAGACCGTGAACGCAGCAGTCTTACCGCCACGGCCTCCAGGATCTGCTTGATGACGTGAGCGGCGTCTCGCTCGCTGTAGTAACCGCGCTCCACGATCCTGCAGACAAACAGCAGGGAGACAAAACACACGACACCTGTTTGTTCACATTCTACATAAAGTTTTTAAAATCTGACGTTTTCATCACAAATTAAACTCCAGGCTGCTTTTTAAAGACAAAATCAATTCCTTCATCTTTAGAAAATCTTGTGTTTTCTTTGCTTTAAGTTTTTGGAAATTACAGAAATTTGAAATGTTTTATAGAAAAAAACTGTTTATCCTTCAAAAATGTGGTGATTTTTAATAAAAAAGCCGCGTCTCCGCGTCACCTGTCAAACAGCTCTCCCCCCGTCACCAGCTCCAGCACCAACGCGATGTCCGTGTCCGTCTCAAAGATCTCCTTCAGCTGGATCTGAGGACACACCACAGGAGACACCACAGGAGACAATACAGGAGACACCACAGGAGACAACATAGGAGACACCACAGGAGACACCACAGGAGACAATACAGGAGACACCACAGGAGACAACACAGGAGACAAAACCGGAGACGACACAGGAGACGACACAGGAGACAATACAGGAGACAATACAGGTGACAACACAGGAGACAACACAGGACACAAAACCGGAGACGACACAGGAGACGACACAGCAGACACCACAGGAGACACCACAGGAGAAAACACAGGAGACAACACCGGAGACACCACAGGAGACAACATAGGAAACAACACAGGAGACACCAAAGGAGACAACACAGGAGACAAAACCAGAGACAACACAGGAGACAAAACCAGAGACAACACAGGAGACAAAACCAGAGACAACACAGGAGACAAAACCAGAGACAACACAGGAGACACCATAGGACACAACACAGGAGTCATTTTTTTAAGCACTGAGGAGAGACTGAAACGGCTGTAATCTGTATTTATTTATTTTTTTAAGAAAAAAATGTGGTTTTTTTGTGTCAAATTTTGGGCATTTTTATCTTTAAAACTGATTTTTAAAGAAAAGTTTTGGTGATATTTTTTCCATAAAGTTTTTGGTGAAATTTAAAGAAAGAAATTTGACAATAAAAAATAAATACAATGGCGATTGTTTATTTAAAAAAATGTGGTGACCTTTAAAGAAAGTATTTCTTAGAAGCCGCATTTTCTTCAAAATCAACAAAATGACTCCATTGATCAAAGCCAGAAACTGTAATTGTTTCTGACGGTCCTTGAATGCAGCATGTGTTATTATACAGCTTTGTGAAACAAAATTTCAGGACTTTTCCAAAACGTAGCTACTTGCAAATTCTATTACTTTTTTAAGTTTTTCGTGACCGTATTAAACCCCAGATGTAACATGACTCAGCGTTTATGTTTATTCGCGTGGATATTTGTGTATGATGATGACGTAATCACTGACCGCGAGGAGAACTCGTGTATGAATTACATCTGCAAACATTTGCTAATTCAGAAATTACAGCAGCTATTTATTAATAAAATACTCGTTAAAGTTTTTTGTTTTTTAAGCGCGTGATATTTCAGGTTCTCATGATTAACGAGCGTTTGTAAATGTCGGCTGGATGAAATGAGACACGCGAGGACGTCATTTCAGGCAGCAGGATGATTGACATGATGATTGAATAAATCTCTTCGATGTCTTTTCTGGACGTCATATAGATGTCTTCTCTGGACATTTGCAGTGTATTTCATGTTTTTATGTTTCCTGAAAAGCTGCAGGTTTGTTTGAGGGCTGTTGTAACGTCTGCGTGTTAAACGTGTCACCGACACAAAAAGCAGCTGTAAGAGGGACTCTGTGCTTGAGTGAGGGGGACAGAGACAAACGTACGATGTTTGGGTGGGACAGACGCAGCAGGACTCCGATTTCCGTCCGAACTATTTTCTTGTCGATCTGCGAAAGAAGAAAGAAAAATGAGTTCAGAGTTCAAACTGACGGGAAGTCAAACTGTTCGACCTGGAGGACAAAATGTGAGTTCACATCAGAGACGGAGACACTGACCGTCTTCTTGAGGACTTTGAGCGCGTACGGTTTCTGAGTCTGCTTCTCCTCGCAGCGGTACACGATGGACGTCGCTCCTCTGCAACGAGACCACAAACCGCACAGTTAACCCTTTGAAACCGGAGCAAACTTACGAGAAATTTATCTGAAAAAAGCAACAATAACAAAACAAAAACAAGAATGTGACCTCAAGAAAGAGCGAAAAAAAGTAATGATTCAACATTTTTGTAACATAATTTTGAGCAGATGACGAAAGATTTCTAAATATAATTATCTGGACATGTTTGAACATATCTAATGATCCCATACATTTAATTTTCAGATCTTTTTTGTCATCTTTTATTTTATTTATTTTTAAGGACATTTCCTGCCAAGTTACTGATTGTGTTTTTGAAAGAAATGAAACATGTTTTGAGGGTTTTAAGGTTTAAATGTCTGTGAAAGGATTAAACCTGAATGACACAGCTGCATCTGTTATATTTATTATTAATTATACTCAAGCACTAGACTCAGGTACACATTTGAGGTACTCGTACTTTTCCTGAATATTTCTCCTCGTCTCGGCTTCAGTTCCCGTCCAGAGAAAACCATAAATCTTTCCTCCTTAAACTGAATAAAGTCTTTCAAAAAGCTGAAAACTGACTCTTCTTTTCTTAGATAGGTAGTTCTCACAGGCCCCGGGGCCCCGACTGTCAGGGGCCCCTAGCATGCAAATGTCAAATCAGCAATAACTGATAGGGAAGAGACTCAGAGAGACCACCAAAGGACACAAAATTACCACAAAGAGACAAAAAATGGGCTCAAAGAATCCCATACAATTACAAATAAAAAGACAAAAAGACCACAGACAACTTCAGAAAGAAACAAAATCACTACAAAACAGGCAAAACTACCAGAAAGAGACAATAAACGACCAAAAAAGGACACCAAGTTACCACAAAGAGACACAAAGCTACCTCTAAGAGTCTGAGACGGCTCCAAACAACCACAGGAGGACACAAAATGACTAAAAAAGACAAAGGGACTAAAAATAACAAAAAATGGGCAAAACATAAAAGACACTACATGAATACAGAGACACAAAACGGCCACAGTGTCCAGGGGCCCACTGTCTCTGAGGACGGACACCCTCAGGACACACGATGATCTCACTGAATCTGATCAGAACAGGATGCGAAGATGCAAAGATGCAAAGACGCAACGGTGCGAAGATGCACTTTACTGCAGCAGGAAGATTCTTCCACAAACTGATCACTGTTTCTGCTTTAAAGGAGGAACTTTTGCTTTTAGTGAGAGTATTTTCACAGCGTGTATTTGTACTTTTACTCACACAAATTCTTTTGACTGTGAAAATACACAAAAATAAGACTGTGTGTGTGTGTGTGTGTGTGTGTGTGTGTGTGCGTGCATGTGTGTGTGCGTGCGTGTGTGCGTGCATGCATGTGTGTGTGTGTGTGTGTGCGCGCGTGTGTGCACGTGTGTGTGTGTGTGTGTGTGCGCGTGTGTGCACGTGTGTGTGTGTGTAGGGGGATCTGTTATTCTGCTGGGACAGATGGAGGAAACAGATCCATCTAAAAAGAAACCACACACACACACACACACACACACACACACACACGGTCCTGGACGGTCTCCATGGCAACAGGACACCTGGTAACAGAGCTGGTGGCGGCCTGCTCACACGTTTCTGAATTCGCCGCTGAGATCATTTAACTGTTTCCACAGAGCTGTTAGTGTCGTTGTTGTTTACTGAAATAAAAACAAACAACATGACGTGTAAACACACACGCACACACACACGCACACACACACACACACAGAGTAAACACGCTGCCACTTTCACACCGGAGAATACGAAGGTTATCGTTCTGCTTCGTGCTGACGCTGAGTGACGAGGAGCTCGCTGATTGGTTCGTTTTGATGATGTCACACTGTCCACTTCATTAGTTCCACCTGTGCAGACGAGTTTTTGCTTTTATTCGATTTAACGAGACGTTGTTCCATCTTCTTTTATTCCAAGAATTTTTGCTAGTTTTTTTCTTTAGAAAATTTGGGTGATTTTGAAAGACAAGTTGTTGGGCAATCTTTGGGTGATTTTAATAGAAAAAAATTACCGATTTTTATTTGGTGATTGTTTTGTTTTAAA
>NW_024680249.1:0-752 GCF_008729295.1 Plectropomus leopardus | reverse complement strand
TGCACATCATTTCAAAAGTTAAGACAAGTTTTGATTTCACACTTCAGCCACTTTTTGTTACTTAATTGATGATTTAAATCTGTAATAGCTAACTTTAAAAACAACAACTTTTTGTCAAATGTAATGAAACTATCACAGTATCCTGGCAGTAGTACATGAGACAGATAATCTGTCATTCTGTCATTCTTCCTCCTCCCTCTAATGCTCGTAAAGGCATTTACAAGAATCCACTGTGAATGAAAACAACCAGTCAGAGCTGAAGAGTCTGTCAGTCATGGCAATCACTGTTAGTAAACTGCAGTCAATCTGTCAAACGAGGCAATGCTAATCAAATATGACTCAAGATTGCATTGCCTATTTATTGCCTCAGATGTTTTCAGAAACATATTTTAGTGTACTGTTTAGAAATGATAAAGTTTATGACCCAACTGCCATGTTGGAAACAGACAAGACAAAACTCAGCACTGCCCACCGGCAGGAGCAGATTTCTCTTTTTCTTGCTGATACCTTTATCATGAAGAGGAGGAGCAAAATGATTTTCTCACAGATGATCTGTATCATGTATTACTGTCTCATATAGTGACAATTTAAGCAAATATGCCAAAAAGTTACCAATTTTCAGCTTTTAGTATATTTGCATCTATCTGTATATCTGCATGCATTGAAAACCTTAATGTAAAACATGTAATTTCTATTATTTCTTTTATAATTTTGGAGGGAGCAGGAAGGCTCTTGAGAATCTGTAATATTCC
>NW_024680248.1:0-547 GCF_008729295.1 Plectropomus leopardus | reverse complement strand
TTCTGTGGGGCACTACTGCCCACATTGATAAATGCTAGACCAGAGGAAACATTATGTCAATGAGCCACTTTCCAACTGGATGAAAAAAAACACTTACTGATACCTTGCTTTTGTATTTAATGTAAAGTTTACAACTGGCATTCTTGCAGGACAAATCACTGTGCAGGAATGGTCAGGAGTACTTATCAGTTACAGGGCTGGACAGCTACATTCAGCAGTGATTGAGATATAAAATCTGTGAAAAAAAAGGCTAATTTAAGCCCCTTTGTTTGCACAGTGCAATAACAGGCCACCACAAAATACTGAAATTAAATAAGTAAGAGATATTTTTTTTAAAAAAAAGGAGTGACCACCGTAACATTTTCACCGACCTCCAGGCTGCTTTCTACTGTTTACTAACCTGTTTTCCTGTCTGCGACGTCAGGTGTAACACATCAGCGAAAAAAAAGAAAACCAAAGGCTAATCTACAGCACACCCCTGGTCTTGTGGCAATTAGAAGGCAAGGCTTTTGCCTATTTTTAATGGGTTAACCTACATTTAAAAACC
>NW_024680247.1:0-938 GCF_008729295.1 Plectropomus leopardus | reverse complement strand
ACTTTCTCTGACTGACTCTGACTTTCTTCTCATCTGATATTGTGACAGATGTAGTCTTCAGTAACCCTATCATTATGATAATAATAGTAACAGTAAGAGTAATAATAATAAATATTATTATTATCGTTTTGTAATTTGTCATTGCTAATTTGTTCGGCAATATCACACTCAGTGTGTAAACTGTGACTCTCCAGCCAAATGATATTTTGTGGCATAAATGAAATTCAAAACCTGAAGTGAGTGTCGATCTCGCGACCTTTGGATTGATAGTTGGGTGACTTATCACTGAGCTAAATGAGGGAATGCACCAGTGGGTACAAGCACACATATTTATATTTGAGTCAGGCCGACGGCTGATGAAAATTTTTACAGTGCAAAAATATCGGCAGCGACGTCTGTCGGAAAACGACCGATAGATGAGTCCGGCCGATATTTCCGGACAGTTTCACCTGGTTTAACTGCCAAAATTATACCTTATTAATCTTTATTTGTCTGCAATATCACAATCAGCGTTTAAACTGTATGTATCTATCTAAATAAGATAAAATGAAATATTTTCAAGGGGACACAGACACTGACAGTGATATTGCAGACAAATTAAGGCACATAAAAGAAGAAACGAAAAATATTTAAAATCAGAGTCAAAGAGACTGAGACAGTTTTATTTTAGTTGTTTTTTAGAAACTAAAATGAAATTGTCTGTCATTTTGACTCTGACTGTAAATATTTTAAAGAAGAAACGAAAATATTTAAAATCAGAGTCAAAGAGACTGAGACGGTTTTATTTTAGTTGTTTTTTAGAAACTAAAATGAAATTGTCGTTTTGACTCTGACTGTAAATATTTTAAAGAAGAAACGAAAATATTTAAAATCAGAGTCAAAGAGACTGAGACAGTTTTATTTTAGTTGTTTTTTAGAAACTAAAATGAAATTGTCTG
>NW_024680246.1:0-314 GCF_008729295.1 Plectropomus leopardus | reverse complement strand
CAGGCGGGTTTCCATTACAGATTTGCGCAAAAGTTAAGTGATATTTTCGAAATGTCGATTCCATTGAGTGATGTACTTCGACTTCTTCTCTGGTGATAACATTCTAAGAAGCATGTTCAAAACATTAGCAGCTTTATTTCTATTGCAGCCACCACACTAACTGTCATTATTTACAATCCAAGGCCACGTAGGCGTGTTATGGAGCCATAATGGAAAGACAAGCCCGTTATAGGTGGGAGTGGCCACATATAAGGGATTTCTGGGAGCTGATAGTTCACGATTTTACAGAGGAATTGTGGATTTAAAACTTATGG
>NW_024680245.1:0-685 GCF_008729295.1 Plectropomus leopardus | reverse complement strand
TGTGTGTGTGTGTGTGTGTGTGTGTGTGTGTGTGTGTGTAAACTCAGGGTTGTTCACCTCATGTTCAGCCAGCAGGCCAAAACTCTTCCTGCAGACGATGTTTTATCTGTGTGATAAGATGACCCGGTGGACTCTCTGTATGCAATACTTTACAAATATTTGCAGCAGATACATTAGCCTTTGACACTTGTTACCTCGTGTGCCACCATAACTGCAATCTGTGGTCCACAGATTCACATGAAAGACTTTTTACAATGTTTTAATGCCGCCTCAAACTGAACTGATGTAGTTTAACATGAATTAAACATAAACAAAGCAGAAGGCAGCTGTTTCTGACTGAGAAGGTTTCCATTACAGATTTACGCCAAAAAGTGTTTCCATTGCAAAAATTTGGCTTTTTCCGATCACCTGAAATACCACCTCACGCAAGTGTAAAAACTGTATTTTCGAAATTGACGCCTAATGTTTCCATTCTGTATTTTACATTCACAATTTCAATTTGTACAATGTTCAGGTTAATGGAAACCTGTCTTCTGTCTCCGTATGTAATGGTGAGTCCTTAGTCTCTCAAGAAAACTAAAACTGGGGCCCCCAGTACCTCACCTAGTAGAGCAGGCGCCCCATGTACAAAGGCTGCCGCAAGCTTGATTCCACCCTGTGGCCCTTTGCTGCATGTTAATCCCTT
>NW_024680244.1:0-877 GCF_008729295.1 Plectropomus leopardus | reverse complement strand
ATAAATAGTTTTGTGGTTTTCCACCTCCACAATTTGCTTCTCTTCATTCATGTTGTCTGTAGTGACCTCTGAAAACCTCTGACCTGTTGACTCCTGGCCTGGATCCGCTCATTGTGACATTGTGTTGATGTGAAATACGATCAGACGTAAACACGGAGTGTTTTATTCTGAAAATTAAGTGGATGTTTTAATGTTGTGTTGCGGTCTGATTTCCTGTCTGCTCTGTGCTTAATTTGGCTGAATTGATACAAAGTGCTCTGGCATTCGACAAAAGTAAGAGCTTTGCGTATCTAATCCGCGGGCGTCCGGACTGCTGGAGCTGGGATGGAGTCGATCCACAATTCAGCAGAGCCAGTGGAAATTAAAACATAGACTAGAGTGTGATCTATTTGCTCCATCTGCCGTGGCAGATTGGAGCAAATAGATACATGGCACACGGCACAACATTTTTTTTTTTTAACCTTGTCTCCTACTAAGAGCCTGTTTAGACCAAGTGGACAGCCAAGACAGATCACCGTTCGTACCTGTGCCCATCATTTTGTTTCCAGCTGACCGCTTGTGTTCAGATTTGTTATTCCGTCCACACTTTTGCTGCCTGCTCTGTAGCAAGCTCATTAGTCATGTTGGCAATTGTGTCAGTACAGCTGGAGATATCGCGTTTCCGACCATAGTGCATACAACACTTTGTCCAACTTGACTTAAAATGGGTAAGTTACAGATTATTAACACACTTGCAACAATGATGACACCGATGATGTCTTCCTTGTGAGACAAATCAGGAAAGCATTAGAGATTATACTACAAAACATATGTCGTGAAATGCATCTCAGTCCACCTCGGCAGGCGGTTTGAGAGATCAGTTCAGAAATGTATCTTG
>NW_024680243.1:0-815 GCF_008729295.1 Plectropomus leopardus | reverse complement strand
ATTGCATTTGGATACTGTGAATTAGGTTTTTGCACATTATTGGCAGACATTTCTAGTTTTCTTCTCTGGCTTTTTCAAATGCTTTACTGTCCATTGTCACACACTGGACATGGAACCACCTTTCACAGTTAAATATGAGGAGTATTAAAAATGCAATAAAAAGAGGTGTGTTGCGACCAGCCAGGGTAGTAATGTGACCCAGCACTGATTTTGATTCTCTTGGTCACATGACCTGGAAACTGTCAAAATATTGAAAATAAGGATGACCTTGTGTCAAAGTAATTTGTTGATGGTCCCTGAGTGAAAACCCTGCGTTGCAGAGGAGAGCTCGCGTCCTGTACTGCCAACAGCCGTTTAAAGAGACGCTGCTGGATCGGGAGCGAATGTCTGTCGAAAATCCAACCTACGACTAACTTCACTGCTGTAATTATTTTTAAATATATTTCATGCAAAGTAGCTTTTTGTTTTTGTTGATTTTTATATCACAGCCTGGAATATGTCAGTGATTTGCAGAAACATTTATTGTGACAGTACATCTCATGGAAACAGCATGTATTTTCTCCATGTGCAAAAAAAGACGTCATTAGGTGGAAAATAGTAAAACAGACAAATTTCAAATTTGTTTGCTGAGAAAAAATACTCGAAACACACAATATTTATACATTTATATTTTTTATATCTTAATACATTGTATTGTCGCGTAAGTTGCGTACAGTTTTATATTGTATACACTTTATACACACTGCACATTATCCATATTGTAATTAAAATAGTCATATATTTGCACTAATTGTCTATTACTGTATTTCTTTTTT
>NW_024680242.1:0-475 GCF_008729295.1 Plectropomus leopardus | reverse complement strand
ACGGCCAGGGATTTCTAGGTCGTGACGACTTCCCGATGATCCGCTCAACTTCTGAAGAATTATATGATGCAATAACACCTCCTGTAGCACCTCAGACTGCCTTCTCCCAATCAGGTAGCTGCGTGTCTAAAAAATGTTAACTGGATAAACTGAGCCTTTACATGAAGTGTTGCATATTAAAGCAGCAAATCAAATATGTAAATATTTAGTCCCTCTTGATATTAGAATGGAAACAGAGCACATATGTGAGTGCAGCAGTGGAGTGTTGGAAAGATAGACAGATGAATGGTATCTGCACAGGAAGAAGAGATAGCGGAGGAAGAGGAGGATTGAGGTAGGAGAGGGAACAGGAGGAAAAGGAGGGATGAGAAGTGAATGGGTCCATGGTTGTTCTATCCTGAGAGAGAAGTCGAAAGTCAGCAGGGAGGCGACAGAAGGGCCAGAGCCAGCCTCCATCCTGCCAACACACACACAC
>NW_024680241.1:0-502 GCF_008729295.1 Plectropomus leopardus | reverse complement strand
GAGTAAAAGTGTGGGACACCGGTGCAGGTCTGCAGGGCAGTTAGCTTTCACTCAAACACTGAAACAAACATCAAAAATGGGAGGTCGGTGTCGAAATTATCGGCTGCCAAAAATAAATCTGCAGAGGAAACGACTAAATGTTGCAGTTTAATTCTACTTCAGAAAGTTCTGTTTTTATCAAGTCTGGTAAAGATGTTTTTACTCATTTTTGAAATGGAAAAAGTAACTTATTACATCTTTAATCATGAGGTCGACTGGATGGTGAGCTGAAGGTAGAAAGTCTGATCAAAATGCAGATCAGGAGATTTGTGGCACCTGCACTCAAAACGTTACATCACAGCCGTGTAAAGCTTTAACCTGATCATCTGCTCCAGATCAGCAGAGACCAGCCACACACACAAACAACACACAAACAAACAAACAAACAAACACACAAACAAACATACAAACAAACAAACAAACAACACACAAACACACACACAACACACAAACAGACACACAA
>NW_024680240.1:0-577 GCF_008729295.1 Plectropomus leopardus | reverse complement strand
TTTGCCTATTTTCTTTTTTTTAAAATTCTTTTTCACAAGTGTCTGGCTAATTTTTGGGCCATGTGCTTGTTGGCTTCGCCTCCTGTTTTTAAAATAAATCAAACCAATTTTATCAAGTTTTGAAGAACTGAGTGGTTTTTAAGAGTCAGTGTTTAAATGTGTGTGTATGTGTGTGTGTGTGTGTGTGTGTGTGCATGTGTGTGCATGTGTGCGTGTGTGTGTGTGTGTGTTTGGCTCGAGGCCAGGCTGTGTGACGTCAGATGTCACTCATGATCTAAAGTTAGCTCTTCAGTCGTTCGTGGCTGCGTTTTAACGGCTCGATTATTCCTCCTCTACATTTAGCTCGGGGTTAAAGGTGAGTCCACCTCCACCTGCGCTGACCCCCGAAATCTGAGCCAAAACGTCACGAAATGTTCGGGGTCTACTTTGTGGTATCGTTAGGAAAAAAGTAACATTTTAAGTGAGTAACTGAATGTTTTTGATTTAATCCTTTAACCCTCGCGGCTTTAATATCACACACACTCGTATCACTGCACAAAAAATAATGCACTTTTCAATATCAAGCTATAATAATTAT
>NW_024680239.1:0-1806 GCF_008729295.1 Plectropomus leopardus | reverse complement strand
GCTCTGTTGTATTCAAGTGTCCCATGACAGAAAGACAGTGATCATCCTTTAGTGATTTTATTATTTATACATGTGCTTTTCCTTCTGTGACAAAGACAAAAAAAAGGCCTGTTGGTTGACAGCGGAGGATCGTCAGCTGATTAAGGTCACCTGGGGCCCCTTTGGCTGTAGAAGCCGGCCCATGTGGTTCCTCAGACTTCTCTCTTTTTTCAGCTGACCTCCATCCTGCATCACTTCCTTTTACACCTTCTCCTTTACCTCCACAGCACACGTGCTGTCACGGCTCTAATAAATTTAAATAAATTAGGTATAGGACTCTTTGTGACCTTACATTATGATGACTGTATTTATATGTGATCAGAGAGCAGATAGTTTGGCAGTAGAGCTTCAAAGAATCAATAGCCAGAAAAAAATGTTGGCATTGTACATTTCTGCAAACCATGGATATGAAATGGTTAAAACTTGATGTTTTGACAACATTGTGATTGACATGCGGGTCAATTTGGGCACATCGATTTTTGCGCTACTATCACTGCTGGAAAAACAGCACATGGTTACTATAAAACACGTTTGGTTTGGAGCTGCTGAAGAAACAGTTATGACTTGCTAAATCCAAACTGGTTTTGTTGTTTGTGTTGGACAAAGGTCTACAGTGGTCACACCATCCACCATCCCCTCTACTTCTCAATGACAAAATCACCTCATATATTACATCACTTTAAAAAACGTAAATATGATAGCTATTAAATGTGCAACTGTAGTGTTTTCGTGGTTTGCAGAAACTTACAATGCCAAAACAAAGTTCTCCAGGGATTAGAGTTTTAGGATTTTTTCATTGGATTTTGAATTATTGGAGAAAATATTGATACAAGTTTTGTTCAGCGAGATAATCTTCACAAATGAACAACACTTTTAGGAGTTTTGAGGCTAAAATGCAATTGTCATAAGGAAAAAGCTAACATTAGGCTATAAACAAACCACACTATGGTCGCATGGCTTAACGTCCCCACCGTAAAAAGCCGCGTTCGGTGCGGTTCAGGTGAGTGATGTTCTGTAGTCCGATTTAGCTGCTTGTTACTAACTGCTTTTTTTTATAGACACATAAAAGCTTTAAAGTTCATGAGTGAGGTATTTATTTATGTATTTTATGTCATAGAACAAAACATGAAAGTCTCTTAAGCTTGTTAAAAAAAAATCATTGATTTCGAGATGAGGGAACCAGGGGTGCTGAAATGGTTACTCATTATCAAGTTTTAGGACTTGTTTTAGGACTGCTTTCTTCTGGTGACTTGGCTACGGATAAAAAGGAGCCGCCCCTCCTTTTTATACAAGACACAGTGTGTCAATGGTTTGAGTTTATTGCATGTTTTAGTCATTTATCTCTGAGATTTCTGTCTCCAACCCAGTATAATGCAGGGGAATGTCTGTTTATGATCAAAACATGGCTGCCAAAGTGAAAACCAAACTTTTTGGCAGATGTACTTGATGTAAGTGAGTTGGTAAACTGATGGATGGCAAATGAACTTGCACTTGTGCCTTTCTAGTCTTGCGACCACTCAAAGCAAGAAAGACTACATGTCCCATTCACACACACAGTCATGCATTGTTGACACACCAACTGCTACTTCATACACATTCACTCACCAACAGTACGGTCACCAGGAGCAATTTGGGGTTCATTAGCTTGCCCAAGGATACCTTGACATGCAGAGTGGATGAGCCAGGGATCAAACCACTGACTGGAGATGACCCGCTTCTGAGCCTCATACTGCTTTAATTAAACTATTTTACAAGGCATTTCTTGGA
>NW_024680238.1:0-804 GCF_008729295.1 Plectropomus leopardus | reverse complement strand
TGTCTGTGTGCATGTTTTAAGGTCTACTAATAACCTTTCTTCTCTGGTGTTTGAGTTCATTCAAATTCAAAGACATTGTTGTTTACACAAAAACATTTTCTTCCCTTTTACCTTAAAACTGTTGTTACTGAGTTTCTCAACAAGAGTTTTATCAAAACCGATACTGGGATTTAGTGAATGGATGAAAACAGCCCACGGTTTGTTCAGATTCAAAGGCAGCTCTTAGCATTGGCAGCCCCGAGTAGCAGCACCAGGTAACAGTCTGACATTTGCAAAGCACAAACAACACTTTCATGCTTACCAATCTGGCTGGTCTGTGATTGTTTATTCCAAAGCAAACCAAAGGGACTCGCTCAAAGGAAAAAGATCTGACACTGGCGAGTCCGGCTTTCAATTTTTGTTAAGAAGGCTGTTTTGTCACTTTGTCACTTTCTTTGAGTCAACAGGTTTTCCCACCAGTGATCATAGCTGACATGTTGAGTGAATCTGCAGCTTTTTAATCAGTGTGAGCAGAAACTTGTCAATTTTTGAGATGTTACATGATGTGATACCTCATTTGTTTGCTTGTAGTTAAGCAGCAGATGACAGAGTGACTTCTCGCAGGGCTGGTTGGTAAACTGCTGTAGTTGGTGAGATAACTGCTCACTGGATTTGAGTTTATTACTTCTCCTGAGGCACATTGTCTAAGTTAACAAAAATCTATGAACAAGTTTTTGTGATGGCCTGATAACTGTGAAATGGCACTATAAACATTGCATCGTTGACAGAGGCGAGTATCAGGCGTATTGCTGAAGGGCAATTTGT
>NW_024680237.1:0-670 GCF_008729295.1 Plectropomus leopardus | reverse complement strand
TTCCTCTGTGAAAGACTTTTTCATTGCCTTTAATTAAACTTGTTTTTGATACTTTGATCTCGTGTGTCGTGCATTTAGATTCAGCTCCTAGTTCGGTCTTGTCACCTGTCATAGCATACAAAGTGGAAATTAAGGCCATAAAGGGCCAAAGACCTCAAAATTTAGCATATCAAAAAAATGACGAAAAAGGCAATACTATAGTATGGCGAAAAAAGTCAAATTTTGACCGCTCCTAAAAATGGCTGAAAACGACATAGAATAGCTTGTAGAAACCCGTCATAGCGTATGAAGTGGAAATCAAGGCCAAGAAAGGTCAAAATCCTCAAAATTTTACATGTCAAAAAATTGATGAAAAAGGCAATAGTATAGTATGGCTAAAAATGTCAAATTTTGACCGCTCCTAAAAATGGCTGAAAATGACCAAGAATAGCTTGTAGAGACCTGTCATAGCGTATGAAGTGGAAATCAAGGCCAAAAAAGGCCAAAACATCATAATTTAGCATGTCAAAAAAATGACGAAAAAGGCAATAGTATAGTATGGCGAAAAAAGTCTAATTTTGACCGCTCCTAAAAATGGCTGAAAACGACATAGAATAGCTTGTACAAAGCCTTCATAGCATACAAAGTGGAAATCAAGGCCAAAAAAGGCTAAAAACATCATAATTTAGCA
>NW_024680236.1:0-776 GCF_008729295.1 Plectropomus leopardus | reverse complement strand
TTACATTTACATCAAAACCATAACAGCATAAAAAATACCAGGACATGGGTCTAAATTAGACTCCAATATGTATACAATTACCCGGAGGATTTTTTTTCCCTCATGATGGTGGGAATTTGACCACTAGGCACAAGGGCATAGGTTTCGTTTTGGCATTGGGGGGCATTTCTGTGCATCAATTTTGCCTTTTCTGCATCAATATAAGAAAATGTCTTTAATTTTATCAAATTAAAAGCCCTCTGTTACTGTCATGTTTCTATTGGTGCAGAACAAAAGAATGCTTCGCGCATATATTTCAGAACAGGTGCACAGAAGAGGGATGAGTGGGGCACAGTTTGCAAAGGAACTCGCAAACTGTGTAATCTAACTTGCAGAAGAAATACATTTAATACTATGTTTTGGTAACCAGACCCTCCTCAGGCAAATGTCTCTACACAGTGACAAGAATATAATGCAATATTTTTTAAGTTAACTGTGTACTGGGAGGCACAAATGCATATGTTCTAAATATCAAGGGGGACGTGTCCCCTGCGTCCCCCTCCAAAATCTGCGCCTATGCCCAGCTATATGATTAGACATCTCTCTTGGATGCAATTAATGCTGGATGACAGAATATTTCCAGGGGTGGATCAGGCATGCAAAAAGATTCTTGCCTTTCAAGATGGGACACAAGGTGTGATGTGGATGGGAACTTCTGGCCAAATGCAGAAGACACAGATTTCTTTATCGCTATCCCACACACAGTGAATATCAACAGTTGTGTGTCTTGTTACTGG
>NW_024680235.1:0-675 GCF_008729295.1 Plectropomus leopardus | reverse complement strand
GTATTGTGGCGTAACCGATAGACACAACAACAGTTTCCAGTTCCAAGCTGCGTCTGTGTCTGGCCTCTACAGATCCACTTTAATAAAGAATCCACATCTCCCAAACCACTCAGGCAACCAAAAAATCTTTTTTTCTACCCCCCTTTTCCAGAAAACTGCATCTCCTAGCTTTAAGTGAAATGTGTCAAAATAAATGTCAGTGCCTCATATGAAGTGACAGTTCTCGGTTTAAACATATAGAAGGAGGTAAACAAGACACATCATTCTGTTTGCCCCTTGTATTGAGTAATCTGCAATATGAAAATGATTATTTCATTCAAGGTTTCAATTGGAGTACATCTGAAATTCTTTGAAACCTGGAACGACATACGTTTTCTCATGCTGCGTTCAAACACCTTTCACATGCATTTAAACCTTTGAAACCAGCAAGTAAACTGGTTTGATTTTTTTTTATGGCTAAAAATGTTGAGGAACATGAGAAGGGATGTCCCACAAATTACAAAAAAATTCAGTGAAGGTGATAAGAAAATGACCTGAAAATTAGTTTTAACACGAGAGAGGGAAATTATGAGATGTTATATGTGGAGAAAACTGTATTCATATAATTATAAATAGAGTTTTCTGGACATTTTTCAGCTTCAACTTTTTTGCCTTTCTTCTTATCTTTTTATTATT
>NW_024680234.1:0-210 GCF_008729295.1 Plectropomus leopardus | reverse complement strand
CCTGGTTTTCTCCGGGATCCCAGAGTGGGCAGAGGAAGATCCCGAAGTGTCCATCAAGGAGTTTCTCCAGAAGCAACTGAAACTCCCAACGGACACTGTGAAGAACATCACCTTCCATCGGATCCACCGCCGTGGAGGGAAGAGACCGGATGGCCGGCGCCCGAGACCCATTGTTGCGAAGTTTGAACACTTCAAGCAAAAGGAGCTGGT
>NW_024680233.1:0-398 GCF_008729295.1 Plectropomus leopardus | reverse complement strand
ATTCTTGATTTGTAATCACATTTAATAATTCTCTTGTGTGTTTTTCAGGATTCAGACCTGTAAACAGTAAGTTTTCTTTTATTTATATCTATCTATCTATTTATCTATCTATCTATCTATCTATCTATCTATCCTACACTGAGTCTTTGCTTTTTATGAAATAATTGATATTCTGACATCCTTGGGCCTCAAACACTTGTCATATGTTAAATGTAAACTCTTAATCTGAAAAGTACCTTTAGCTGTCAAATAATTGTAATGAAGTACAACACACGCTTAAGTAATTAGTTACATTGCACTACAGCTGGCAGATATGGAAAAAATCAAATATAAAAATATTTTAACCAAAAACCTGGATATCAATATTTTTGCATAAAGTAGAGTTGACTTTTGGTGCT
>NW_024680232.1:0-409 GCF_008729295.1 Plectropomus leopardus | reverse complement strand
TCATCTCTAAACATTATCAGCCTGAGCGCAGTGAATGAAAAAACTCAACATCCATGGAGCTCCGATACTACGACTTCCCATGGCAACAGGTCAATAAAAAGCACAACCTCAATCTTAATCCAGTGGACATGCAGATATTAATAATTGGAATTGTGAGCTTGGCAGGATTATGATACATTTGTCGTGTATTTGTAGTTTGCACTTGAAAATAAAAAAGAACCCGATACAGAGTGGAGAAAAGTCAAGTCAAGTCAAGTCAGTTTTATTTATATAGCCCATTATCACAAAACATGGTTTGCCTCAGAGGGCTTTACAGACATCCCTCTGCCCTTAGACCCTCACATCACCCAAGGAAAAACTCCCCAAAAAGAACCCCTGTAACGGGGAAAAAAAAGAGGAAGAAACCTCA
>NW_024680231.1:0-545 GCF_008729295.1 Plectropomus leopardus | reverse complement strand
ATGTTTTGGCAGAAATGGAATATGATAAGTTCTCTTTTGTGTTTAATCACCTGAAAATAAGAATTGTTGTGTTTTCCGAACCTTTTGTCAACATAAGAGATTGCCATCTTGCACTGACATGTTTCTCAAATAGCCTAGAACAGACGAACCAAACAGTGGTATTAAATCAGGCCATTTGCATTTCTTAGTTTGGGTGTTTTTGCATTTTTGCAATTTTTTTTTTCTCATTTTTGTGTCAGCCACTTAAGTTAGCAGCCCCTCCATGACAAGAGCATCAGAGAATTCTGCTTTGGTCAGTGTTTTTACAGAATTATATCATTGGGTCTGATTGTTTTGGAGATGACGAGACCTTTATGGATTACTCTGCTCCCGACAAAAACCTCCTGAATGTCTGGGTCTTAATTTATCAGAGAAAAAGTCGAGCGCTCAGTGCACAGCGCACAGCGCAGGAGAAAGACTGATAGGTAACATAAAACTGCTTCATTTAGTGTTTTTACTGGTTTTAATCACCTGACCTGTTTATTTTGGAGAGGAATAGACCTCTG
>NW_024680230.1:0-219 GCF_008729295.1 Plectropomus leopardus | reverse complement strand
TTTTTTTTAGCATGTTGAAGAAACGGCCAAAATCAGCCAAAAAGTCACAATTTTGCAGGTCAAAAAAATGACCAAAAACCGCATTGTATAGTATGTCAAAAAAAGAGCTAAAAACCACATAGAAGTGCATGTTGAGACATCTTATAGTGTAGCATGTTGGAAAAATGTTCAAAAACAACTATACATACTACATATTGGTACTACATATTTTAGTGTGCT
>NW_024680229.1:0-613 GCF_008729295.1 Plectropomus leopardus | reverse complement strand
CTGAGAAGCATTGCATCAGTGAGAGTTTTGCGCATCATAAACGTTTCTGTTTGAAGCCACTGCTGGACTGGTGGGGCTCTTCCTGAAAAATGTTAAATTTAATACTCTGCAGTATTTCACATGTAAAAATTCAAGTGATATTCTAGACTATTCCAGAAATGAAGTGAGAGACTTGTTAAGAAATGATCTGTAAATTTCAAGAAATTAATAGATTTAAAAAGTCACAGCATAATTTTTCCTTTTTATAGAGTCCATTACCACAAAACATGGTTTGCCTCAGAGGGCTTTACAGTGTACGACATCCCTCTGCCCTTAGACCCTCACATCACTCAAGGAAAAACTCCCGAAAAAGAACAGAGGGGAAAAAAAAGGAAGAAACCTCAGGAAGAGCGGTAGAGGATGATGAGGGATCCCTCTTCCAGGACGGACAGACGTGCAATAGATGTCGTAAATAACAAATGAAATACAATCATGGCAAAAAGGAAAGAGAAAGAGAGAGGGGAGGAGAGGGGGAGAGAGGCACAGCAGTAATGGAAACAGACGTATGACATATTACATTAACAATAGGTGTGAAATTATTAAATGCACTCTATGATGATGTTGAGGGTGATGA
>NW_024680228.1:0-1260 GCF_008729295.1 Plectropomus leopardus | reverse complement strand
GCCATGTGAGAATTATGAAAGTCTACAGGTGCATTTAGTTTCAGATTCATGTAATTACACAGCTCAGGTTATCTGCGACGTGCTGAGAAGTTTGGTGCATGAAGTTTTTTCATTTTGTTTAAATGTTTTTACTATGGGAAAACAGTTTGTGATATTTTTGTTATAGTTTTGTATGTTGCAAGACAGAATTATTGTATATTTGAAAAAAAAAAGATAATAAAGTAAACTTGTTGACTATTTCCTTTTCTCACCAGAAGTGTTTTACTGTGTTTACCAGCTTTGACAGATTCTCGTGAAGAGACTACAGCTTCAGAGCTCCAGCGTATTTGGGGAGATGTACACAGTGCATGGTTAAACTTTAACTTTTGTCGCACACCTGCCTTGACAAGAAGAGAGTGAATAGAGACATCTACTGGTCAAACTGCAAACAGCCACCATTATATTTCCCTTTAAAAGCAGAGCTGGGACAGTTATTTTCACATCCATATTAACTTTTCTCCCTCCTTTTCCATGCATCTGATATCATCTGCTCAAAAAATGTCCTCAGACATTTACAAATAATGATTATTGATACTGTGACTGCCAGTGTACGTGCTATCACTGCTACAAAAATCAACAATATCAAAACACATGAAGCCCTGTATTGAAAATATGACCTAGGTAAAAGTTTACAAATATTATAATCCAAAGTATCAAAAGTAAAAGTACTTGTTATGCTGGAAAATGACCCCTGTGAACAGTGTTTAAAAAGGTGTTACACCACAGATACTGAATACATGCCTGAATATGAAATGTCATTAGTAACATAATCCATTCACATTACTCAAACTATGTCATCTAAATAAATCTACTGGATTACTTTTGGAATACTTCAATAATGAACTCATTTGTCTGGATCTCACATTTCTATGCTGAAAACACACAACAAGGTCCTGTTGTGAATCTTCTCTACCATTTGTCTCTGATATTGAATGAATTTTAAGTAAATGTTGCACAAAATGGAAATACAGAAAGTACAGTTTTAGAATAAAAAATATACTTAAATTATCAAAAGTATAAGGAATCAATATGCAGAATATCCCATTTCAGAATAACCTATTATAAAGTTGGATTATAAATACTGGTGCATTGTTATTATTTATTATTGTCTTTTTTGGTGCTCGCGGTTTCAGTGAAATTAGCTGAATAATTGAATTGACTCTTGCCAAGCTAATGATGTGTACAGCATGTCCATATTGTCCATATTTAGTATATATACAT
>NW_024680227.1:0-259 GCF_008729295.1 Plectropomus leopardus | reverse complement strand
GGTGGTGTGCCGCGGCATTTTTTCAATGAAAGAAATGTGCCTTGGCTAGAAAAAGGTTGAAAAACACTGATCTAAAGCATAATCTCACCTTGTGCATGCGTTGACATCATGGTGGTGCCATGCCAGAACGTAAACAGCGGACGCAGAAGGATACTTTGAGCGTAATATATATAGAGGGGAAGAGAGGGGAAGTGAGGGGGAGAGTTGCACAGCAATAATGGAAACAAACATGTCATATTACAATAACGATAGGTGTAAA
>NW_024680226.1:0-646 GCF_008729295.1 Plectropomus leopardus | reverse complement strand
TTGTTGTTGTTGTAGTAAACATCAGTAACAGCAGACATCTTTTTTTTCAAGAAGCTTTAGGCACGATGCTGTTGTTAACTGATTTATCTCTGAATTTTGGCATACTTTCAGAAGAGGTGACCAACAGCTGCAACAAAGTCCAGGAAAACATTACTGCCACTTCACTTATTAGGTTGCAATAGTAAAAAGCAACAAATAAGATATTATATGACTTTGAGGGAAAAAATATAAACCATTTCTAACAGGTGTTTCGTCAAAAAGGGGTGGGGGTTTCCTGCATTTACATGCAAAGATAACAGGGATAGTACTACTTTCCCTCATTCAGAAAAGACATCACTGCTGTCCCTCATTCAGAAAAGTTCAATTCAAACTTGACGAAAGTGTTATTTCACACACAGGCAAGAGTATATTCGAGTAAAACACAAAATCACAAAATCCCAGCCTCCGAAAAAAATGACCAAAAGCCAACATGTAAATCCTTTAGATATCGCCAATATATTTTAAGAACGTTGTTTGGGTTGGTTTTTTTTTTGTTTGTTATTTAAGCATATTTAATGGAGAGGAAAAAACAATGTAATTGTATGAGGCAATGAACACAATTGCGGAATGATTTCCTCAAGACTATAAACACGAGTTGAATAATCTC
>NW_024680225.1:0-572 GCF_008729295.1 Plectropomus leopardus | reverse complement strand
ATGACTGAATGTATAATACAACTGCTCATTGCAGGAGGGTGAATGATAATGATACCTTGGTGCACTGGGTCCTAAACCCCACTAGGGATCGCCAAAGCTTCATGGGAATATGCAAGGCCTTCTTAATTTTAAGGGCATTATAAAACTTTTTATTTAGATATTTAGTAGACCTATATCTCATCATTTAATTCATCACAATGATGAAAATAAATCAAATTGTCATATTTTTTAGACGATTATTCAAGATATAAACGTAAAAAGATCTAACAGTATAAGGACATAGTGAAGGCTTAAAGGCTTATTGGGTTAGTTGTACACTTTATCAGATGCAGATGCAGAAATAGTGTGTCTGAGGTTACGGTAAATGCAGTACTCTTGTCACATTCACACACACATTCACACACTTTGGAGGGTCTGCCCTGGAACAGAGGCTTAACCAGCTCAATCACACTGACTCTTGGGCGAGTATTTTTTTAACCTGACCAAAGTGATCAATGTTGCCACAATAAAACTGACTCAAATACAGAGATAGCAATGTTCACCCATGCTTTTGCCTGTCTACCAATTTGGTC
>NW_024680224.1:0-314 GCF_008729295.1 Plectropomus leopardus | reverse complement strand
CGCTGTCTCAGTGTGTCCTCCAGGTCTCATTATTCAGACACAAGTCACTGAATAAGTGTGTGCACAACAAAGCCAAATGAAGCTATAAAATCCCTCTCACTCTGTTAGTGACACTCAGGTGTTTGATATTTTCTCCAGTTAAACTAAATATGTTCTTTTTATTTTTGGCCATTTAACATCCTGTAGATTGCTTATAAGATAAGAAAATCCTTTATTAGTCCCACAGTGGGGAAATTCACAGTGTTACAGCAGCTGTGAGGTACAGTATAAGCAGCAAAAGAACAATACAACAGTAAAAAAATAATAGCAAATAT
>NW_024680223.1:0-266 GCF_008729295.1 Plectropomus leopardus | reverse complement strand
AATAAAGAATTCACCACCCTGAAATCACACATCTCACACACACACACACGCGCGCGCGCACGCACACACACACGCACGCACGCACATGCACGCGCGCATGCACGCAGCAGATGAGACCTGATCTTGTTGATGATGTCGACCCCGGACTGCTCCAGCAGCGTGGTGGTGATGAAGCTGCGGGGGACGCTCATCCTGCCCGCTCCGGCCTTCAGCAGCTCCTGACGAAGGCCGCTCCTCTTCGTCACATGAGGACACAAACCCTCTGC
>NW_024680222.1:0-437 GCF_008729295.1 Plectropomus leopardus | reverse complement strand
CACCATTTTCACTCCCTGACGTTGGAATTCAGTCGAGTACGATTTTCCCTGGACGAGAAACAACAGAAATATTTCTCGAAGCTTCTGCTCCTGCAGCCTCAGACTTCTGTCAGGACCAGAACCAGACGCCATAGTTCATGTTTGAGGATGATACTGACACCAGGTTTTAAGAGTTTCATCTTTTGTTGCTGTTGGAATCAAGAAATCACAAAAACACACTCTGCTCCCGTCGTCTGCTAAATTTCTTGGATCATGGTTTGCTTTACTGAAGAAAACTGGAGGAAACTCTGGGACTGTTATATCGAGGAGAAACTCTCGCCAAGTCCCTCATTTCTGCAAATTAACCCTTTAAACGCTGGACCAACATCACTTTTCTCGTGCTGCTTTCAGATGCCTTTTAGAAAGTGTTAACCCTTTGAAACCTCAGCAAATTGTCT
>NW_024680221.1:0-400 GCF_008729295.1 Plectropomus leopardus | reverse complement strand
ACACGAAATAAAATAATCCTCCACAGAGAAACAGAGAACTTCAGATGTGTAATTCAGAGAAACAAAGTGTGAAAATAGCCTGATTATTTTTGTAGAAGTTATTCAGTCAAAACGCTGAAAATGTACATTATGCTCAGCTACACATTATATGACGGGAACCAGGTGTTTTTCCACACTCGTTTTTTTTTTTTTCAAACTGTGTTAATCTGTTGAATCAAACAGACGGGAGATGTCGTGCAGATATTTTCAGGAAAAGCTTATCTTAAAAATCACAATTAAACTAAAACATAAAAATAAAATAAAAGAATGAATGACTTTATTTCAAACCAAAAATTAAAACATATCATAAACAAAAAAAGAACAGTGTCCGAAAAGGAGTAGGCAGAAGTAAAACTTATGT
>NW_024680219.1:0-696 GCF_008729295.1 Plectropomus leopardus | reverse complement strand
AAATAAATTAAATAAAACGTTGCATAAACGTTCTTTAAATGGATAATAATCCTCGGGATGCTCTGTGAACATTACAGTCAAAACAGTTCTCCTGTAACATTCCAGAAACTTCCAGGAAACGTTCTGTTATCGGAACGTTATGTTCCAGCTGAGCAGGTGGGAGCACAGGGGTACGCCACTGTATCGTCTGCATACAGGATATAAAACTAAGTATTAACTGTTTTCTAACCGTAGAAAACGATAGAGCGCCGATGAAACACTGAGATTTGATTGTTAGTATCAAAATAAAGTCTTCATCGACCAACCGAACATTATTTTGACAAATAAATGCAAAACTAGACAAAGAATAGAAAATGCTGGATATTAATTATTTGTGCGTCGATTTCTTACGTGTCGTTATTAAACCTTCTGTCTCTCTGTCTTTGTCTTTGTCTCTGTCTCTCTGTCTCTCTGTCTTTGTCTCTGTCTCTCTGTCTTTGTCTCTGTCTTTGTCTCTGTCTCTGTCTTTGTCTTTGTCTCTGTCTTTGTCTCTGTCTCTGTCTTTGTCTCTGTCTCTCTGTCTTTGTCTCTGTCTCTGTCTTTGTCTCTGTCTTTGTCTCTGTCTCTGTCTCTGTCTCTCTGTCTCTGTCTCTGTCTCTGTCTTTGTCTCTGTCTCTGTCTTTGTCTCTGTCTCTGTCTCTGTCTCTCTGTCAGATG
>NW_024680218.1:0-427 GCF_008729295.1 Plectropomus leopardus | reverse complement strand
TTGTTGTTGTTATATTTATTTATTTTTTAATTAAAAAGAAAAAATAAATATAAACAGTACTGTACAAAAGTCTTAGGGCGCTTTAAACTTTATTTTAGCAAGGTTAAGATGACTACATAATTATTTCTCAGTAGTTTCTTTACTAAAATACAACCAGTATACAGTATTAAAAAATGAAATATTTCAGAATAAAAAAAACTCGCCAGGCTTGATTTGCAAATATTTACTGTGACCTCCATTTCCACTTAGCATGTCTTGAACTCTATTAGGCAATATGAGATTTACAGTGTATTTACACCAGGTAGCATTCAAGACATGTCCAAAGCTCAATATTGATTGTTTGAGCTACCTTTTGTTATGGTTGTATGATTCCATGTTTCATACTAAATATCGACTTCAGTCAGAAGAAGTCATTTTGTTTTGACTT
>NW_024680217.1:0-1009 GCF_008729295.1 Plectropomus leopardus | reverse complement strand
AGATAATTGTTTTTATTGTGAAATAATATTTAAAAAATGTCACAACAGATTTGACGTATGATTGTAAGTAATTCAGATTAAATATACTTTATATGCAACACAAATATGATCCCTTCACAGATCCTGGCTGATAATATATCATATTTCTGTTAAAGTAACAATTTAAAAAAGAAAGAAAGATAACAGATTTCTCACAGCTTTCTTCTCTTTTTCTCCTTCTCTCTTATTGCTCTTTTGTGGGTCAGACACACTGCTGAAGTACACCTCAGCTGCAGTGTGCTGGCTGAAGCTCGCACTTATGTTTACCAGCACGTTTCAAGCAAAGGCCAGTGCTAACAATCTCAGAAATTATTTTGAATGAATTAGAAGCAACAACGTTAGCAGATGTGTTTAAGGCTCTGACTAAGATATAAATTATGATTTGACAGACAGCTGCTTTCCCCTCCATGGTACCGGACCCTATCAGCATTGTTTTACTGTTTACACATATCACCCACGCAGACAAAAACAAGCGAGTCTCATAACTTTCAGTGTTACAGCTGCCGCAATGAAGAAAAGCATGTGGTGCTTGGGCATGCATTACAGACCAGGAAATTTAACAGTGTTGCAGTTATCATGTTACTGTAAAGCAAAGGCATAAAGACATCTAAAAAAAATTAATCTGTTAAATATGGTCAGCTACAATCACCACACTTTATTTTCACTTCGCTAGCAAGGAAACAAGCTAGCAGGTGAAGATGAAAAACGTTTGTCCTGCATTTGTAATAATCTCACTGTGACTTAAGTTGCATTCTAATAGCAATGTAAAAAGTTAACAAAACACATAAACATACTTACACAGGGATGTATAAACGAATTCCTCTTAAAATGAACGACAACCCCTCTTCACTTTGCATGTGCATCTGGGTTCATGTCCACACATTCTCTGGTTTCGCTCCTTCGCGCTGTTTTACGTGTCGTCACTCATCAGGTCTGGATAAGGTTGCCAGGTTTGCAGTAGTAAAATTTA
>NW_024680216.1:0-833 GCF_008729295.1 Plectropomus leopardus | reverse complement strand
TATGTAACCTGATGATGATGATGATGATGATGATGATGATGATGATGATGATGATGATGATGGAGCATCATTTCATTACACACACACACACACACACACACACACACACAGCTCCACCCTCTCTGCAGGGCGGTGGATGAGTGGCGCTGAGCTACAGTCTGTTTGACAGATGACCTGTGTGTGTGTGTGTGTTTGTGTGTGTGTGTGCGTGCATGTGTGCATGTGTGCGTGTGTGCGTGTGTCTCAGCGTGTGTGTGAGTGTGCTCTGAACCTTTAATATGTCAGTACTTGTACTGCAGTCTGACTCAGAAAACTAAAACAGACAATTAATGTTGCAAATTTAATTCCCTCGTGAAATCTCCGTGATTATTCGCGATATTATCAGTGTGAAAGATCACCAGAGTTTGCAAATATTTACCTCACAGCTCCTGGTGATGATGATTTTGTTGGTGATTTTGTTTCTTTGCCCATTTTTATAGAAAACTTAAAATTTTTGGCGGCCATGTTTTCTTTTAGGAATTCTGTGATTTTTTTCCCCCTTTCTTTTTTTTAGATTTATTGAGAATTTTTATAGAAAGACATGTTTTTTTTTTCAAAATCACCCAAAAAAATTATTCCATTAATTGCAGCCAAAACCTGTTTAAACTTGTTTAAACATATTAAAATTATTGTTATTTGATTTTTATATTTCAGACGATCTTGCACACATCATGTGGGATATTAAAATGATGTTTGAACAGAGATTAAATCATTTATGTTTAAAAACAGATGTGCAAGTGAGGCAAGATTTTAAAAAAAGATGTAACATTTAGTCCATAAAATGTGTGGGGACC
>NW_024680215.1:0-342 GCF_008729295.1 Plectropomus leopardus | reverse complement strand
ATGTTGTTTTAATGTTGATTTAATGTTGTAATGTTGATTTGATGTTGTAATGTAATTTTGTGATGTAATGTTGCTGTAATGTTGTTTTAATGTTGAGTTAATGTTTTATTGTTGTAATATTGTAACGATATTGTTATGTCGTAATGTTGATTTAATGTTGTAATGTTGTTGTGATATTGTTCTAATGTTGCTGTTGTTGTTGTTGTTGTTGTGCTAATGTTGTGTTGATGTTTGTGTGTGCAGCGTTGAAGATTCACGTGTCGGAGACAACGCGTGACGTCCTGCAGGAGTTTGACTGCTTCAGGCTACAGCTCAGAGGAGACGTCGAGATGAAAGGAAAGG
>NW_024680214.1:0-368 GCF_008729295.1 Plectropomus leopardus | reverse complement strand
GGGACGTTTATTAGATGTTATCAAAAAGGTAGTGATTTTTTTTTTAAATTATTTTTTTCTTTTTTTAGAGCACTTTCTTCAGGTTTATTTATTTTTTATTTTTTTACTTTTTGTCTTTGTTGCTTATTTCAAGTAATTTTCTTTCTTTTTTAATTTTATTTATTTATTTTACTAATTTACTTTTTTGCCATTGCTTATTAATGTGCTCACTGATTTCTTCCCATGCTTTTGAAAGAAACCTAACTTGCTCTAATGACAATATTCCTACAGAAATCTTACATGTGCACAGGATCACAATTATTTTTATACTCACCTGCAATGCTTAAAAAAAGAAAAGATGATTCATCCAAAAAACTATTGAAATTTTA
>NW_024680213.1:0-562 GCF_008729295.1 Plectropomus leopardus | reverse complement strand
AAAAAAAAGTTGAAGGAAACTTGCTGTATATGATGTTAAAAGTTTCAGTTTTGATTAAACATTGGCTTATGGCCTTTAAACAAAGTTTTGTGTTGGAGTTATTTATATTCTAAAGATTGAAAGAAAGATTTTCATTTTTATTGTAAATGCATATCAGTTCCAAATATCAGTTATCCGTCTCATTAAGTGCTAATAATCTGTATCAGCCCTGAAAAACCCTACTTTCCCCTACGATCCCTACGTTTAAGTGTAAATGTGTGCAGGCGGTCAAAAAAAATCAGATACAGTTGACAAATCAGAGACGAGCATCAAAACTTGAAGTGTAAATCCAGCCAGAGAGTACAGAAGGCCTCTGAGCAACTTTAGTCATTTTCCTGCAGAGACTACAGCCGATATGTAACGACTGATCTGACTGATAACCGATACTGACATAAATATATATTTATGGAAGGGGACAGAGAGGTAAATAAATCAGAGAGGTGTCGCCAGCTTATGCTTATCACAGTGTGAGCTGTAAACTCTGAAAAGATATTTCAGAGTGAACCATCTGTGGGGTCGAGCA
>NW_024680212.1:0-847 GCF_008729295.1 Plectropomus leopardus | reverse complement strand
GACCTGGAGTACCAACAGGTTCTCTGCTCTGTTTGCTCTGCAGAATTCCCCCCTGTTGTCCTTAGGCTTTCCTGTTTGGTAATCCTCTCAGAAAGATGCTTAAGATCCTGAAAGCGTTCTTTTGAACCAGATGCTATCCCCTGTGCTTAACGCTCGTACCAAACAAAAAAGCCAATAACTTGTTAATAACAGCAGATTTATACTAATAGCCTGCGGCTGGTGTACCGTCCGCTTTCATTGCCACAGGCTTTGGGCATGCATATTGATTTTTTCCAACACAGATAGCGGCATCTCACAACAAACATGATTAAAACACAGTTTAAACCCCTTGAAACTTGAACAAATTGGCTTGATTTCTTTTAAAAGCTTGAGAAGAAGGCACTACAACTTCAAGAGAAATTGTCAAAAAAATGTGTTGTAAAAAGTTACATGAAAATAATAAAAATACATAAATAAAAAAAAAGAAGAGGAAAAACAAAGCAAAAAAATAACTTAAATGGCGCTAAAAAAGAAAAATAATTTTCAATGCTTGGATGCCTTTGTCTGTACCGTAGTTTTAAATACATAATTATAAGATTTAGAAATAGTAATAAATCCCCCCATTGATTTTCGAGTTATCTTATTCACTATTTTTTTGTAATTTGCTAGACATTTATTCCCAAGTTGCTTGTTGCATTCTTTTCACATTTCGGAAGTTTAAATGCTTGTATATGGCGTGTTGTGTCTTAAGTAGCAATGATGTGTAGATGATGAAGAAACCTCCGCTGACACCGACTTGGTTGCATAAGAATCAGTTTATTACAATGAAGTTCAGCATCCACCAGGCACCATGGTCTGCCTGGGAGAG
>NW_024680211.1:0-709 GCF_008729295.1 Plectropomus leopardus | reverse complement strand
GGACAACCCTTATAACTGGATTCCTCAACTAAAACAACGGAGCCACATTGGGCAATTCGTAGTTATACATAATTGTACTAATTCTTATTGAATACATTTGCCCCTGTAAATAAGCAAAAATAAGTACTTTGTTATTAATGAGCTGGTGTCCATTAGTTTAATTGAGAGTTATTAATGATCATACTTTATTTTGTGCTTTAATTGGACAATTTGGACAAAGGACTCTGATGCAAGTTCAAAAAATGCACTGCAGGAATTGAATGATGCCATCAGCAGCAACATCACCAAACAACCGGATGGAATCTTCATAGTAGCAGCTGGTTTAATTAGGGCACTAGAATAAACAGAGTAATGGCAATGGGGGTTCAAAATGCTTGGGCATCACGTTACACATGGAGGCCTCGAATAGTTCCCGGAAGTGTCTGGCGGGCCTTAGATTTTCGCTAAGTAGCAGTCAATAACCGCATTGATTTACAATATACGCAGGGCACATCGTATGTAGTTTCATTATTATATTGTTTTTTTTAAAGTAAATTGTGCTTATATTTAAAGATTAATGTTAACAGGTAGGTTTAGATTAGACTGATTAATCTCACACTCTAGAGATTCACACATTTCAGCAGCACAAGAGTCAGAGGCAACAGAAAAGCAACTGAGTGCTAAATAAGGGTTAAATATGATTAAAATACAAAAAATAAAATATATTTTA
>NW_024680210.1:0-379 GCF_008729295.1 Plectropomus leopardus | reverse complement strand
CACAACATGGCAACTAGTGTAGCTGGATTCATCAAAGTAATGCTTCAGTCACAAAATGAACATTTGTTAATAAATTACTTAAAGCATGTTACCTTGATTTCACTAAGTAAACAAAGTCAATTTTTGATGAATGGGAGTAAAAGCGGCATCACACTAAACAACAGAAAAACTATATCGAAACATCACTTTACAAACTCTCACACAACTCATGCAGTGTAATCTCCGTCATTTAACCAGTCGTATGCTCGGTGCCTTCCTAACACGCATTTCGTCAGATTACCTGTAACACCTGCATACGAGCTGCAAGTTTGGCGTGTAAGTTTTCACTCTGCTTTCGCATTCCACTGAACAGACTTCAAATGCAGTCATGCTTCTCGTC
>NW_024680209.1:0-489 GCF_008729295.1 Plectropomus leopardus | reverse complement strand
AACGTTAATTTTGTTGATGAAAATTATTCCTCAACGACTTTTTTTTCGAAATGAAAAGATTTCTGACATGTATTGGCCTAACTCGATAAGTTTAAACAGAAAAAAACATCTTGACTAAAACGTCAAGAGATTTCATCAACTAAAAGTATGAAGAATAAAAATGAATAAAAAAAATCAACACTAAAAAATCAACACTAACTCAGATTTTGCATTCACAAAAATGAGATGGATGCAAGGTCACAGTGACCTTGACCTTTGACCACCAAATTCTGTGTTCATTGTTTAGTCCAAGTGGACGTTTGTGTCAAATTTGAAGAAATTCCCTCAAGATGTTCTCGAGATATTGTGTTCATGGGAATTTAACGTTTGCAAGGTCACAGTGAGAAATTTTATTTTTGTCTTCTAAACAGACAGTTTAAATTTTACAGTTTAAAAAATGATGTTTTTATCTGTAAATTTTACAGGTTTTTCTGTCAAGTTGTTTACATC
>NW_024680208.1:0-294 GCF_008729295.1 Plectropomus leopardus | reverse complement strand
CTCCAATGCATGAAAATATACTTGTCATCCAAAATAGCATTAAAAAAGCCATAGTATAGTTTATCCTCCAAAAATCATGTAAAATACTCTAGTATAGTTTGTCTTCCAAAACACCATCAACGCCATAGTGTAGTATGTTGTCAAAAAATGGCAAAAAATGCCATACTACGGTATGTCGTCCAAAAATGACAAAAAACGCCATAGTATAGTATGTCTTCTAATAATGCCATAGTAATGTCCAAAAATAATAAAAAAACGGCAAAGTATAGTATGTCGTTCATTAAATGCCACAGT
>NW_024680207.1:0-682 GCF_008729295.1 Plectropomus leopardus | reverse complement strand
TTCACGCAGTATATGGATTTATCATAATATACACGTGATTGTAAATAAGCTATTATAGGCTGCCATGTAGAGTAGTTGTTGACATTTTCAGCATAATGCTACAAATGGTCTTAGACCCTTCTTTTAATTCCCTTTTTTTTAAGATCTCTTCATTTGTTTAAATACAATGAGCACATTTGTTGCCTCCCCATATTACATCATTTACACTAAAAATAGACCTTTGAGTATGCTTTTACTGCTGCTTTGGGACGGGATGAGAAATTCAATCTCCTGAACTCCCCATATAGTCTGCCACATCCTGTAATTTTGTACCATTTTGTTTTTTCTTAATACAACAAAGTACAGCGTGTTACCACAGACAGGAACCTTACAGATGTGTGTTGAACTGATGACATCAACGTAACGCGTTGTGTAATCGAGAAAACTGAGTTGCAGAGGGATCCGCTCATCCTTTTTTACTGTCAACAACAGTGTTATCTCTTTATTGTGTCCTGTTGTGCTGTGGAGACAGTGTGTCTGCTGTGTGGCATGTGATCGAGGAGGCGTGTGTCAGGGCACACAGGTCTGAGGCCACAAGGCCGAGAGCCACAGCTGCAAGAGAGAGGAAGAGGAAGCTGGACTGGCACTGTGGGTCAGTGTGTGTGTGTGTGTGTGTGTGTGTGTGTGTGTGTGTGTGTGTGTG
>NW_024680206.1:0-1217 GCF_008729295.1 Plectropomus leopardus | reverse complement strand
AAATAAAAAATAGAATAGTAAGTAATAAAACAAGCATGAAAGTAATAGAATAGAGATTAAAGAAACAAAATAAATAAAATAAAAGGCAAGTTCAGTACTTTCATATTATCTTATAAAAATCTTTTTTTTTAAATTGATTCTGATGATGGTTGTGTGTATAAAAGGCTGCAGCTCTGGTCCACATCTACAAAGACGGCTCTGTCCTGGTCACTCACAGTGGGACGGAGATGGGTCAGGGACTCCACACCAAAATGCAACAGGTACCGTTGTTTTTTTCATTCAGACATTTAGTTTAGTGACATTTCTTGACAGATATCCTGAATAAACTAAAAAGCCGTCTTTAAATTTATGTTGAGTTTGTCTTCTGTTTGCTGTTAGGTGGCGAGTCGGGAGCTCAAGATCCCGTCCTCTAAGATCTACATCAGTGAAACCAGCACCAACACTGTTCCCAACACCTGCCCGTCTGCCGCCTCCTTCGGAACTGACGCCAACGGCATGGCGGTCAAGGTGAAGTCCAGTTCCTGCATTTTCTCTTTTTTTTTAATGCACTAAACTTTTTTTCATATCATAATTCCCTCTATTTAACATTTTACATTACATAACATATTTGTCCTTCAAACAGCCATATTTTTTTCAAGTTTCTCGCCAAATACTACATTTTACAAGATGACATTAAACACATCATGATGTCATTTTTGCATTACTCATTTTTGCCAAAGAGAGCTTGAATGCATCGCAGTGTAACTCAGTGTAACCTCCCTTAGCTGTGGTTAAGGAGCTGTCCACTGCTGAAACGTATAACTGATTATGCAGTTAATAAACTGTTTGATGCTAAAACTGCTAAAGCGATTAAGGAGCTGTCCGGTGCTGAATCTTATCAGATGTCAAAGAGCTGTCCAGTGCTAAAACTCATGAAGCAGTTAATCAAACAACTGTTGTTGAAACTCATGTAGTTGTTAAGGCGCTGTCTGGTGCTGAAACTGAAAAGTGGTTAACGAGCTCTTTAGTTAAGGAGCTGTCTGGTGCTGAAACCGAAAAGTGCTCACTAATGTTGTTACTTCATGCTTTACTGAAAAACTAAAAATAATTACTGCAAATAAAATCTTCTCTTTATTTTTCCAGAACGCCTGCGAAACTCTGTACCAGCGACTGGAGCCAATCAGACAGAAAAACCCCAAAGGATCATGGGAGAGTTGGGTACGATTTGATAAGAAATG
>NW_024680205.1:0-308 GCF_008729295.1 Plectropomus leopardus | reverse complement strand
AATGGGTTTCAGTGGAGCATTTTTTGACCTTAACAGTCTGAATGTAACAATTTTCACTGTATTTTAGACTTATTTTAGGAGCTGAACTTGAAATTCCAAGATTAAACAAAAATACACAACAATGCCAAAATGTATCCCATATGCATGAACACAACCAAAATTATCCCAAAACGAAGAATGAAAAGTGTGTTAAATGTGCCAAACAGTCCCTGAGGGTTACAAAAATATGTTTTAAAAATGATCTCTCACTGTTTCAGTTTTCTTGGCTGTAAACAAATGAAGACTCACCTGAGGCCCTCGAGCTGCAC
>NW_024680204.1:0-272 GCF_008729295.1 Plectropomus leopardus | reverse complement strand
TGATAATGCCACGAGGACGGCGGGTTGAATCTAAATGTCACCGTGTTCCTGCGCTGAGGTGAACTTTACTGAACCAGTGTCTCCATTACCTTTTCTTAGCCCTAAACCAGTGATACTCGAATCTGGCCCCTGATAGGGCCCCTGATAGGGCCCCTGATAGGGCCCCTGATGTGGCCCCCAAACATTTCCTAATGGACAACAAAGATAGTGATGGACTCTGTGAATAGTTTTTGTCCTTTTAGTCTCCATAAGGTGTCAGAGACATAAAACAG
>NW_024680203.1:0-697 GCF_008729295.1 Plectropomus leopardus | reverse complement strand
TTGTTGTTGTTTTTTTGCCTGTTTTTTAAATCCTCCATGTGATTTTACTTTTAAGTGCCCTCATAACCCGACTGTCCTTGAACATACCCCCAAAAATGGACTGTTTTATTTATATTAAATCTATCAGAAAGTATGCATCCACTTAAATGATTAACAACAGCTTCCTCAGTGAAAACAAGCAAGCACTTACACGTACATTAAAGCCAGTTATACTCACAATTAGGCACATTTTTGTTTTCCCATAAAATGTATACATAAAGTGCATTATAGGAAAATATGACTTAATTACAACTGATAACTGCTCACGAAAAGTAGATGTCATAGCAAAGTTAAAGTTTACATTAAGCGGGATGAGCGTGATCAGCGCAAACTCACCACATGCTAACTATTAAGATTTTGTGATTGTTATTTCTTACATTATGGCTACCGGCAGGCTGTATCTGTAGTTTACAGTGTTAACGTGCACTCTCACCCGGACAACTAACCTCTCGCTCCTGCAGCAGTCTGTGCTTCAGTCCATCCTGCGTGGAGGTTTTGTTTTTGTCCCGGTGCTGCGGTCCGGTCCCTGCAGCCCTCCACCGGCAAACAGCCGACACTTGCGGAGGGCAAGAGCGGGTGTGAGCGTTTGTACCGCCGAGGAGCGTGAAGACAACCGGACAGAGGCGGAGTAACACCGGAACTTGACGTGTGCCGCCTT
>NW_024680202.1:0-320 GCF_008729295.1 Plectropomus leopardus | reverse complement strand
TATCAAATGTACAGTATGCTGCAAAAGAATGTCTTACTATAGTATGTGTTCCCACAGAAAAATTCCCATAGTATGGTATGTCACAACAAATGTCATCAATATTGTTGCAAAAAAGTCATATTTAAGTATTTTGCAAAACATTACCATAATATTGTACATCTCAAAAACATGCCAACATATATTAATGTTGCAAAAGAAAAGTCAAAGTATGCTAGGTTGCAAAAAATTTCATAATATGGCATGTCACAAAAAAGGTCATAGAATAGTATGTAAAAAAAAAAAAGAAATCATCAAAAAAAGTCAGTATAGTATTGCAAAAA
>NW_024680201.1:0-685 GCF_008729295.1 Plectropomus leopardus | reverse complement strand
GGAGATATCCCTATGAACGTATTTGTGACTTATTGAAGACTGATGGGTACCACTTGTGGAATCAGTTGGAAGCACATATATACCATGGTTTCAGACTTGTTCCTTTGTCAGACAGCAACTTGCATGATACTTTGTTTCTGTACTGACCCGAGTGCTCTTATTAAACGTTTCCTGATTGAAGCATCAACTCGTGTCTCCCTTCTTGAAAAAAAAAAAAAAAAACCAAAAAAAACGCTGAAAACCACATAAAATAGCATGCCGAGACACCCCATAGCATAGGATGTTGCATATAGCATATTGAAAAAATGACAGAAAATGCCATACTATAGTATGGTGAAAAATGTCAAAATATGACATGTCTAAAAAACAGCTGAGAACCACATAAACCACATAAAATAGCATGCAGAGACATGCCATAGCATAGGATGTTACAAAAACGGCCAAAAACACCATAGCATACCATGTCGAAAAAAGGACAGAAAATGCCATACTATAGTATAGTGAAAAATGTCAAAATATGACATGTCCAAAAAACAGCTGCAAAACACCTAAAACAACATAAAATAGTATGCAGAGACACGCCATAGCATAGGATGTTGCAAAAACAGCCAAAAAACCCCATAAAATACCATGTCAGAAAAAAGGACCGAAAATGCCATACTATAGTATGGCAAAAAATGTCAAA
>NW_024680200.1:0-451 GCF_008729295.1 Plectropomus leopardus | reverse complement strand
AGAATTGTTACATGTATCACAATTGAGTTTCAGTGGTCGAGTAATGTCGTTAATATGCCAACTGCTAATGACGCTAACCGCTAACTAGCCATGCCAAGCGGAGTTTTGTGAAGCTGTGCATGAGAGGTGTTGTTTTGAATCCAGTAACCTCATATCAGTGTTGTCCTGGTGATGTAGCTGAATTATCATTTTATTGATTGGCCGACCTGCCCTCCATCCAGGACCTTTACCGGTCCAGGATCAGGAAACGGGCAGGCACCATCTCTGCAGACCCATCACACCCCGGTCACAAACTGTTCGAACTCTTCCCCTCTGGAAGGCGTTACAGAGCACTGTATGCCAAGACCACCAGACACAAAGACAGTTTCTACCCCTAGGCTGTCACTCTGACGAACTGTAAATAGTCAGAGTGTCAGGAGAGCAACAACAAACAACAAATATAAAATATATA
>NW_024680199.1:0-399 GCF_008729295.1 Plectropomus leopardus | reverse complement strand
TTTTTTTAAACAATCTGTTTTTCTTGTTATAATTTGGGGACTTTTTTAAAAAAAAATTTTGACAATGATTTTCTTTTGATTTACTTTTTGCCTTTTTTTTCTTTAAACCTATTAAGCAATTTCTTTTCTTTAAAAAAAAAAAGTTCATCAATTGTTTTCCCTTTAAAATTTTTGCCTTTTTTTAATTTGGGATGATTTTCAGAGAAAACGTCCACGGGCCATGTGTGTTAGAGGTGTGTTAGGGGCCTGTTAAAAGTGTGTTTAATGCGTGTTGAAGGTGTGTCTGCCATGCCTGACCACTCACACTTCTCCTCACTTTCTGTTAATGAGGCTACAGAAACACTCTGTTCCTCTCTGGACAAACTCTGCCCCCTGGTGTCCAAACCAGCCAAGAAAAAA
>NW_024680198.1:0-543 GCF_008729295.1 Plectropomus leopardus | reverse complement strand
GGAGGATGTCTTTTTGATAGCTTATTAGTGTTTGTAGACCTCAATAAGACAATTAAATCACTGATTTGTCTTCACTTTTACTGTAACATGAATGAGAAATGTTTTTGTTAGCCTTTAATTTTACAGGTTTGGTATTTTGCTTTTCTGTGAAATAAATGAAAGTTTCTAACATGCTAATTAGGTTTGTCTTTGTCATGTTTCTCGAATTTTTTCGTTATTGTAACAACCCCAGTCATAGTACAGGATGTTGCAAAAACACCGTAATATATCACATCTGAAAAACTATAAAAATTTAAAACTATAGTGTGGAAAAATTTTTTAAAAATGACATTTCCCCAAAAAAGCTGAAAATGGCTGAGGACAACTTAAAATGGCGTGCCGAGACATGTCATAGCAATGTTATTGCAGACATGGCAAAAAAACACCATGATATGACATTAAAAAATACTGAAAAGGCAAGGCTATAGTAAGGCAAAATTGTCAAAAAATGACCTGTCCCAAAAACTGCTGAAAACACCTCAAAACAGCATAAAATAGCATGCC
>NW_024680197.1:0-748 GCF_008729295.1 Plectropomus leopardus | reverse complement strand
GTGTGTGTGTGTGTGTGTGTGTGTGTGTGTGTGTGTGTGTGTGTGCAGAGCTTCCGCCTGCCTGTGAGGGAGACCTGTGTGACGTGTCTGAAGACCGTGTATCCTCTGGAGAGGCTGGTGGCCAATCAGCACGTTTACCACAGCTCCTGCTTCCGCTGCTCGCACTGCAACACCAAACTCAGGTGAGGACGACACCAACATAACGATGCTTTCTAAAAAAAACAGAGAGGGACTGAGGGAGTTAACTCTCTCTAGTCTGAGATCCCTTTTTCGAAACTCTATTTTCTCCTCCAACATTTAGCCAAACACAACATTTCCTACAAAATTAAGTAAAATAAAAAAATAAATATGATGGAGAAAAAAATAGGGAGTGCCTCTCTTGGTGGGTAAATGTAAAAAAGTCAGGTGCTCTTAACAGAAATGGTAAATTGTCACATAAGCATAAAAAGAAGTGACTGTTCCAGCTTACTCAGAGGCCAAGGTGCAGGCTCGCAGTGCAAAAAGGCATCCGGGGCACTTAAATTTATTACAACATCTCTAATTCTCACACAGATAAACCAACATGTTTCAGCTTCAGTCTGCATCAGCATGTAAAATGCATCAGAACAGGTGTGTCAATTTAAACTCAGGAGATCACGTGACAAAGGTCACATGACATGCTGGTAGTGCCCATTCAAGAAAAAAAACACTGCACTATATACAAAAAAAATGTGATTATTTTGTCAGATATTGCAGTATCAGTCATGTT
>NW_024680196.1:0-374 GCF_008729295.1 Plectropomus leopardus | reverse complement strand
ACACACACACACACACACACACACACACACACACACACAAACACACAGTGTTGATCAGTGTGTTTACATGATGTTAGAAAAAAAGTGGAATTATTGTGTTAATTCGACTAAACTGAATATCTCGAAATCAAACACTTATCACCTAACATGTGAAAACATACGGAGAGTGTCCACATACTTTTGGCCGTGCACTATAGTTTTCATTCGGAAAAAAACAACAAACTGCTCAGATTCAGAGCAGATCGTTACTCTAATCAGACGCCGCAGGATTGACACTCATTACTGACTTCAGTGATTAACTTTCACACTGTGGAGTCAGAGGGTGCAACACACACACACACACACACACACACACACAGCATAAACAGTGTGTT
>NW_024680195.1:0-1262 GCF_008729295.1 Plectropomus leopardus | reverse complement strand
GAGCTACAACACATTAAAACTAGGAAAAAATACACAGCATTGATTTTTTTTTGTAACCTCAAGTTAATAAATAATTAGAATAATTATAAATATAAATTTCTGGACATTTTCCCCTTGTTTAATGATAATTTTCTAATAAATGTCTCTCTGTTTTTTAAAGCCTATTTTCAGGTCTTTTTTTGTCACCTTTTAATAATTTCTTTCACCCTTGCTCAGTTGCTGATCGACCTTTCTGAAAGAAATGTATTTGCTCATGTTTCACAGGTTTTCATGCTTATGAAAGGCGTCTGAATGCAGCACAAGAAATCTGATGTAGATCCAAGTTTCAGAGGGTTAAAAGAAGCATTCCTGTGTTTGACTTTATATTGAATCAGTTGAGCAATATAAATTGTGGGGTGGTTAAATTAAGTTGTAGGCAGTAGTGACATTGTTTTCTTAAATAATAAATATATGTATAGCCTATATGGGTCTTGAAAGTTGTCAAGTTCTGAATCAAAATCGATGTTGCATGAGGACCTCAAATATTTAACAACTAGTCCATCTTACAGCAGTGGAGAGGCGAGCAGCCAGGGTCATCTCCAGGTTTCCTTTGAGTCCAACCAGTGCAGGCACCAGGATGAACACCTCTGTTATCACCTTAAACACCTCCCAGTGCTGGAACACACACATTGGAAAAATAAATATTGAATATTCACTTGCAAAGCCCTGCACTCAAATAAACATTCATAATATATCTATTTCAGTTCTTAAAAAACAAAAAAAAAAACAGTGTCATTTCCACCTCCACAGATCAACTCTTTGCACCCTTACTGATGCAGTTAAATAAGCACATCACATATTCTAGACTAACCCAGTAGCCTACTTTCCCTGTTTCCACGTCTCTGAGCATCATCTGACACCACGCCACACTGCAGAGGTTCAGTGGGTTTAGAAGACATACAGTTCACAGAGCCTGCCTCATATTTTCTGACTACAACTCCAGTTGGCAGGTCCAAGACAGTTTAGATCTTTAAATAGATGCACATATAAAAGAACTGTGGAGCTGCCAAGAGCAGAGTGATGTGGCCCAGAGGAAGGGAGGAAGGGAGGGAGTGAGGGAATTAAAGATGAGAGGAGGAACTGACAGAGGAGGCCGGAAATGGAGGAAGGACATAGGGAAAAGGAAGGTGTAACTGTAAAAAAAAAAAAAAAGAAAAGCACATATAGCAAGCAAGCATAATCAGTGACTCTCTACAACAATAACAAAAAATGACCAATTCAAA
>NW_024680194.1:0-920 GCF_008729295.1 Plectropomus leopardus | reverse complement strand
TATGTTATGGTGTTTTGGGCTAGTTTTGCACTTTTTAATGCTATTGTCTGTCTCGGCACGGTATTTCATGCTGATTTGATGTGTTTCAAGCTATTTTTAGGACATGTCAAATTTTGACAATATTGCCATACTACAGTCTTGCTTTGTTGGCAATTTTTTCGACGTGCTATATTATGGTGTTTTTGGTCGTTGTTGCACCTTTTAATGTTATGGCGTGTCTCAACATGGTATTTCATGTTGATTTGAGGTGTTTTCAGCTGGTTTTGAGAAATGTCAAATTTGAAAATTTTGCCTTAGTGTAGCTTTGCTTTTTAGACATCCTTTTTTATGGTGTTTTGGTCAATTTTTGCACATTTTGGTGCTATGGCATATCACAGCACGCTATAATGCTGTTTTGTGGTTTTTCCAGCTGTTTTTAGGACATGTCAAATTTAGACATGTTTTCCTGAGTATAGCTATGCTTTTTTGGTCATTTTTTCGACATGCTTTTTTATAGCGTTTTGGGCTGTTTTTACAGCTCTTAATGCCCTGGCATATCAAAAATGTCAAAATTTGACGTGTCCCAAAAAGACTGGAAACAACTTAAAAAAACATAAAATAGCGTGCTGAGAAACACCATAGCATTAAAACCTGTAAAACTGTCCGAAAACACCAGAAAACATCATGTCGAAAAAATGGCTGAAAAAGCAAGGCTATAGTAAGGCAAAAATGTCAAAATTTGACATGTCCCAAAAACAGCTGAAAACACCTCAAAACAGCATGAAATACCGTGCTGAGACATGCCATATCATTAAAACGTGTAAAAATGGCCGAAAACAACATAAAACAGTACGCAAAAAAAATGCCCAAAAAAGCAAGGCTATAGTAAGTCAGAAATGTCAAAATTTGACATGTCCCCAAAACAGCTGAAAACACCTCAA
>NW_024680193.1:0-351 GCF_008729295.1 Plectropomus leopardus | reverse complement strand
GCTAGCAATATCATCGCAATATCTACAGAGAATTAAAAAAAACAACACAGCAGCCTCACAGCAAGAGGGTCCCTGGTTCGAACCCAGATTGGAACAGGGTTTGGTCCATGGGTGGGGGCCCTTCTGTGAGGAGTTTGCATGTTCTCCCCGTGTCTGCGTGGGTTCTCTCCGGGGTCTCCGGCTTCCTCCCACAGTCCAAAGACATGCAGCTCAGGTTGATTGGTGACTCTAAATTGCCCTTATGTGTGACTGTGAGCGTGAAAGGTTGTCTGTCTATATGTGTCAGCCCTGCGATGGTCTGGCGACCTGTCCAGGGTGTACCCCGCCTTCCGCCCGATGACTGCTGGGATT
>NW_024680192.1:0-236 GCF_008729295.1 Plectropomus leopardus | reverse complement strand
CAACCTCCCCATATAACTCACTGTAAAAATGATTCAGTAAATCTCTTTGGAGCAGCGGTTCACGCCTCTCTTTAACGTGTGCTCGGCCTCACATGTTACACTCTTCACACTCAGACTGGACACAGTTCAGTTCCTCCGGCTGTTTTCTCTCCAACGGTATCTGTCTCACCTGTCCTGGAGGTATTGTCGTCGACTGAGGGCCACTTGTTTGAGAGCGGCTGTTCACCTCAAATCTC
>NW_024680191.1:0-221 GCF_008729295.1 Plectropomus leopardus | reverse complement strand
GGGAGGCACTCCACTGTAAACACACACACACGCACACGCGCGCACACACACACACACACACACACACACACACGCACAGACATACAGACACACACACACGCACAGACACACAGACACACACACACGCACAGACACACACACACACACACACGCACACACACACACACACACACGCACAGACACACAGACACACACACACACACACACACACACACACACAC
>NW_024680190.1:0-448 GCF_008729295.1 Plectropomus leopardus | reverse complement strand
CCATTACACTTATTCAACAGGTCAGGTAACGAGGTATTGAATACTGAAAATCAAAATTCACATATCATCAGCAAAACTGAAATAATTGTTGTCTAGCAGACTTTTTAAAAAGTCATCACCAGGGTTTTAGAGATTGAATCAAACGTGGACAGTGTAACATGCTGACAGTACCATGTACTTGCGCCTTCCCTCCTGTAGGGGGGGTACGAGCCGTCACTTCGTCTGTACGCCAGCTGGTTCTCATAACCTGAAAACAACAAAGAAGAATTGAATCCATCCGTCATCCATTTAGATCATCATCCATTCACTCATCCATCCATGTATCCATCGGTCAATCATCCATCCATCTTTTCACCCACAATCTCATGTACCCATCTAGTTATTTTTCCATCCATCCATCCATCCATCTATCCATCCGTCCTCTCATGTATCCAACTGGTCCTCCATC
>NW_024680189.1:0-358 GCF_008729295.1 Plectropomus leopardus | reverse complement strand
TCAGGAGATTCAGGAGATGTCTGCTGCCATTTCTCCGTAAGTTTTTTAAACTTCTCGTGTTTATGTGTCAGTACTTTTACCATTTTGACCGGTTGGCAAAGCCATGAACAGTACAAAACTTGAGCCTTTTTCTCGCACTTTTCCACGCAGAAATCACTTCCTGCCCCACATCTGCACTTCGTCACAGTTACGTGACGTCATGTGCGAACGATCTATTCCCTCGACTCTCCTCACATCATTCGCCCCACTGTCTGTCTCTCTTTCTAGGCAGTTGGAGATATCTGAAGTGGTTATACGCCACATAATGACAGAGCGCACGCACACACACACACACACACACACACACACACACACACAC
>NW_024680188.1:0-711 GCF_008729295.1 Plectropomus leopardus | reverse complement strand
GGGGGGGGGGGTGTCTGCCGGAGAATCCGGTGCAAGGCAGGGCTGCCTGTACTGAGCGCATCATCCAGGATTTCAAAACCTCCTCCCACCCTCTGTCACTCTCTCTCCACACAGAGGGGGGTCTGTTCACTCCTCACACACACACACACACGCCCACATCCATGCACGCACACACACACACACACACACACACACACACACACTTCAAGGATTAAAAAAAAAAAGCCAGAAGCAAGCTGCTTTCAAGGGGAGACTTGTCTATTGTTGTCAGCTCTACCTTTTGATCGGGCCTTAAAGGACCTCTGTCAGTTTAAAGCATAGATTTTACATCTATCAGAAAAAAAATAGTCTTTTATTTTAGGAAACATCAATTTATCATAAACATATGGACCATAAACAAGGCCTGAATAGGGTACTAAGAGCATTGCAACCTCTTGTTTTTGAAAAGATTATTAAAATTATTGTACTTTTTCAAAGCACCTTTGAATGGACTTGGATGCTGAAAACTCATGAAAATTGGCACACATGTCAGACGTGGCAAGATTGCAAAGTGTCGCCAGCAGGCTCCATAGCCCCCAAACACACACCAGAGTTGGGATGACGCTACTTTGAAAGTTCATGACTTTTGGTAAGATCATGGCTCCCATCGTTCGGAACATATCTAATATTTTTAGTACAGTTTACGTAACAGGAAGTCAGCCAATTTGGATT